>NW_010260041.1:5586-6047 GCF_000690775.1 Eurypyga helias
CCGTTGTCACAACAAAAAACCCCAGCTCGAGCCTTGGAGGCAGAGGGCTAAACGCAACGTCTCTGGTAGGGGCTGTGCCACCCCACTCAGAGGTCTAAGGGGCTCTTTGGGTCCCATTCCCAGCAGGGAACCCCCCTTGGGGTCCGAATGTCTCTGGCTGTCTCCAAGCACCGGCTGTCCCGAGCCGACACGGGGATGCTGCTGCCGGCAACTGATGGACGATGGCTCAGCCCCGGGGCACCCCCGCTCCTTCCTCCACAGCCCTAAAGCCAGGCAGGGGCTTAGTCCTGCACCACCTTCCTCCTCCTCCGCTACACCCTACACGTAAAACAGGCAACCACAAACACCCCAGCCAGCTGTGTGAAAGAACGTATATATTCAGCACGCACTCAATACAGTATAGCAAAAAAAGCTATCGTTTCCTTAAAAACCAACAACCACCCAACTTTCAAAGTAACCAC
>NW_010260041.1:6093-6365 GCF_000690775.1 Eurypyga helias
CTTCTGGCCCCAAGGCAACTCGCAGTGAGCGACCCCAGCCCCGCGCTGGCCCTGGCTCGCCAGCAGCGCCTTATGCCGCGGTACCCAGCTCCTCCGTGGAGCCAGAGAGGATCCGGCAGTTCGCTCCGGCGCGATCCCGTGCAGTTATTTTGGGGACACACCAAAGAAAACAGAAAGCGGGGCAGGCGCTGGCTGCCAGCCCGGGGGGAGCAGCTGCAGCCTCGTCGGGGCTGGACGCAGCCCTAGGGATGAGCCAGGGAGGAGAGGGGATC
>NW_010260041.1:6496-6762 GCF_000690775.1 Eurypyga helias
GCTGCGCGTGGAGGGGAGGTAGATCGGCGGTGGAGGCCTCTTGCCCAGAAGGATGTCTTCTCGGACACCAGCTCAGTTCCTGGGCGGGGGAACAAGCCCGTCGCAGGGTCCTCAACACCCGTGCTTGCCTTCTCCCAAGGGGAAGGTGTCTCTGAGCCTGTTCACGCCACTGGAAAGTTCTTTAACTGAGGGACAACGTTCCTCAGAACTTTTTAGCCCTGAAACTGCCTCCACGGCTGCTGCAGGCAAACTCCCCGCAGGACCCG
>NW_010260041.1:6909-7181 GCF_000690775.1 Eurypyga helias
CAGGCCCCGCGGGGCAGGAGGGACCCAGCCCCCTCCGCTCGCTCCCCCAGCCAGCCCTCAACCCCGAACCCAGCCCCTCTCCCTGCCCTGTTGCAGTCCTGCTGCCACCCCTGCCCCGTGGGGATAGCGTGCGCGATGCTCTGTCCTCCCCCTCCCCAAGTCCCTGTCCCCCAGCGTCCCCCCTGCCGTTAATCTTGCTGCTCGTTCATCTCCATGTCCGACACCAGGATGTTCTTCTCGGCAGATTCGCTGGGGTTGGAGGTGGTGCGGCT
>NW_010260041.1:7330-8977 GCF_000690775.1 Eurypyga helias
AAGGGCAGCCTGCCCTCTCCCGCTTTCACCCTGCCAGAGGCGCTTTGGCCAGTCTCCAGCGGGGCAGGGGCTCTTGGGCAGGATGGGTCAGACTGGGACTGGAGTCTGCTTTGGTGTTTTGGGGACATCCTGCCCGTGGCAGAGCTCCCAAGGGCCAGGCAGCCTCTCTGGGTTGCCCCTGATGTGTGTGAACATTTGGCAGCTACCTGGGGTGGATCTTTGGGATCCCACCAGCAGATGCAGTGTACCCCGCCTCAGCCTGGCCAGGCAGTGTGGGCAAGGGCAGGAAAGCCCAGCAAGGGGCTGGCCAAACACACTCCTCCATGGAGGAATGGCTCCTGCTGCTGGGGAGTCCTAACCCAGGGCCAAAGGCACCCGGAAATGGGCTTTTCCCACTTTTCTGGTAATTAATACAAGCTGGGCTGCAGCACGGCCCCCCAGCACGGCTCCCCAGCACCAGTTCCTGGTCCTGTTGCTGTGCCCAGGCTAACGGTGCCACTCACCTGCCCTGGAAAAGCTGCTTTCCTCCACTGCAATGGCAACACAGAGAGATGAGTGCGCAGCCACGACACCCTCCCCTCTTCCCAGCACCAGCACCACCGGCCACACGTCCCCCGCTGCTCCCAGTGCCGCAGGGCGCAGACGCTGGGTGACGCACAGCTGCGGGGCTCCTGTGGTTCTGCTCCACCACCACTCCACCAGCCCCATCCTGCCCCAAGGCGCTCACCCAGCCATGGAGACATGCACAGCCCACCCAAGCTCCGCTGAGCCCCGTGGGAGCTTGCAGACCCCGGCACCAGCCCCCACTATCCCACTCCACTGAAATGACCCTCCACACATGGCCGGTGCTGCCAGCAGTACAGAGCCCTGCCCTGCAGCACCCTGCCTGGACCCCCAGCTCACCCCACATCAGCCCAGGCACGTCAGGGAGCGGAGGGGAGCCCTACCTCGGGGGATCTTGCAGATGACCCCCATGGTGACGTTGGTGCAGGAGCCCAGGCGCCACACACCGTTGCTGCTCTGGATCCAGTAGCAGCTGTTCTGGCTGAGCATGCTGGGCCCCGTGTCGTGCTGGCCCCAGTTGGAGTAGTTCACAGCGGTGTTGTCATGCCAAACAAGGGTGCCACCTGGGAAACAGAAGAATTGGGTCTGAGGAGGCTGAAGGGGACACTCCATCTTTGCCCCGGTTCAGAAAGCACAGGACGGTGTGATGGGGAGATGAGGAGGTGATGGGGCGATGGGGAGGTGTGATGGGGTGATGGGGAGGACCGGGGGCTGCAGGGCACCTTCCTGAACCCACAGACTCCAGCACCTTGGAGGAGGCTCTGGGCTTAAAAACCACTGCTCCCATCCCACCAAGCTAGAGGACAGCCATGGCACATCCAGCATGGCCTGAGGCAAAGGGGCTCCTGGTGACACCTTGGCACGAGCCCCCCACTTGTGCCACCACCAAGGACTTCCTCTGCTCACTGCAAACCTGCTGGGAAGCCATGGGGTCACCTAAGGGGGTAAAACTTTGTTCCTTCCTTTGTACCTTTGGGGTTGAAGCTCATGCCCAGCCAGGCTCCCTTGGATGGGCCCTCGTACGCCTGGAGGTGCTCCCACACAAAGACGTTTTCCATCTCATCCTGGATGGACAACACCGCA
>NW_010260041.1:9017-9677 GCF_000690775.1 Eurypyga helias
GCTCGGAGGATGGAGCTTGGGAGCAGTAACACCAGGGAGCACAAAGCTGAGGAACCACATGGGAGCTGGGGAACCCCAGCACGTAACAGCAAGGAGATGGTGTGTGACCAAGGCTGGACGTGGGTGCAGCGACAGGGGTCCCCTTCAGGCACCCATGGGCATTTTGGGGACCCCATCCTCTTCCATTTCCAAAAGTGCATCACCCCTCTCTGGCCATCACAGTCCCCCCCTACCTTTTTGGCACCTCCTCATGGCCTCTTTCTGCCCCAGGGTAATCTCCATGTGGAAGGTGTAGCAGTGGTCCCGGAAGGGGATCCAGGACGAGTCTTCCAGCGATTTGGGGCAGCTGCCGCTGTAGCTCCACTTGTGTGTGCGGGGGGCACCTGGGAGCACACGGTGCATTGGAGGTGGGTGGGGGGCACAGGGTGTGGGGTCCCACAGCACCTTGAGACACCCAGCCCTGCAAGGATGTGCACAGAGCTCCAGAAGGTCCCAGACGGGATGCCATCTCCAGCCCTTGGTCACTCCCCACCCTGTCCACCCCTGTGTCCCCCCAGGCCAGCACCTGCTTGGAGCTGGCAGATGCCCCCCTGCAGCTTGGTGTCGCAGCCGGCCGTGCGCCAGCTCCCGTCCACATCCATGTAGGAGCAGCCGGTGACC
>NW_010260041.1:9818-11049 GCF_000690775.1 Eurypyga helias
CCCTTCCTCACCTCATCATTGGCCAAGCCGATCCAGAGTGGAGCCCGCAGGCTGCTGACGGCCTGGGTGAGGAAAGCCTGGCTGTAGGGGTCGGGGATGGTGGCCAGGGTGGCGTTGAGTGTCTCGCAGAGCAGCAGCGCCTCATGCCACCTGAGGGGTTTCTGCAGGATGCGGTAGGTGCTGTTGTGGTAAAAAAGGGTGCCGGTGGGCGAGAGGGGGTACGGTGTCCGTGCGGGGCTCAGGGACGGGTCTGGGGGAGCAAAGAGACACGGTCAGAGGGCACGGAGGACACTCCTGCATCCCAGAGGGTTACCCCCTTGTCCATGCCCCCCAAGCCAGGGTGCCCTGGGCAGTGCTGTGCATGGGGCACGGGCACCTGGGGACATCCCAGTGCAACCAGGAAGGATGGAAAAGCCCCATCCTCAGGGGCGATGAGCAGTGACACCCTGGCGCCATTCCCATCTTGGGGCTGTCTGTCAGGATGCGCATCCCTGTGGGACACACAAAGCCAGGCTACTGTGTACAGGTTCACGGGTGCCCCACAAACTGCTGGGACCAGGGACCCCCTGGCAAGCCAAGCCCAAGTCCCCAAGACCCCCAACGCCCTGAGCTTCCCCCAAGCTGAGACCATCATCCCAAGCTCCCTGGCCCCTGAACAGGGCACAGGGCAGTGGTGGCAGGTGCCCAGCAAGCAGACTGGGGCTGTCCCCGCTGTCCCCCACTACCTATGCTCCGTTGGCAGATGTAGCCGTGCTTCTCCTCCACGCAGCTCCGGTCGTCCCAGCGCCCCGTGAAGTGGGGGGGCGAGCCATGCCACACCACCACGCAGTTGGTCTGCACAGCCAAGCCACAAGGTCAGCAGTGCCCTTAGCATCGTCACCCCACACCATGGACACCTCCACCCCAGGGACCCTCACCCCACAGGGCCAGATCCTGCTCTGACTTTGGAGAGGCATGCTAAACCCTTCCATCCTCGGGTGGGACATGGGCTTGAGACCTTCCCAGGGGATGGGGGATGCTAGGGGGGGATCTCGCTCACCGGCTTGTCGCGAGGGCTGGAGGGGCTGCAGCCTGAGGGCTCACCGGGAAAAAACGTCCCGCAGCGGCTCACCCTCCACCCACTGGAATTCTCTCTGGGCATCGTGGAGGCCAATCCAGAGGTTAAAGGAGATGTTGGGCAGCATGGACGTGATGAAAGCTGCAAGCAATGGGTGAGGCGCTGAGGACCACC
>NW_010260041.1:11089-12029 GCF_000690775.1 Eurypyga helias
CTGCTCCAGGGGGCTGGCGATGGTGGCCAGGACAGCACCCTGGCTCTCACACGCCTGCTTTGCCTCCGGCCACTTCACGATCTCAGCTTTGTCATGGCCGTTGAAGCTGAAACACTGCAGGGGCAGGGGCATGGGACAGTCCAGGGGGTGCAGCCATCCCCCCCAACACCAAGCCCTGAACCCTCCCTGCTCACTCACCCTCTGCAGCCCCATTCTGCCCCAGCAGTCCTTCTCGCCTTTGCACCCTCATGCCTGCCAGCCCCTCAACCCCTCCTGTACCCACACCCCCCAGAGCACCTCTCTCCCAGCATCCATGTGCATGCACCCTCATTCCCCCATCCTGCACCCCCAACCCACAGCATGCCTCTCCCACATCCCTGTGCATGCACACCCCAGCATTTCTCCCAAAACACATGCACACATCCCTCCCCAGCCCCTCAGTGGGGCCGGTGGAAGGCCAGGAGTTGGCTGTGTCCCCCCGTCCCCTCTGTGTACCTTGCTGAGGAAGGCCAGCCAGCCGCGGGGACAGCCCCCGCTCGCAGGAGCGGGCAGTGGCGGGAGGGAAGGCTTCGCAGACGTCCCGTTGCTCCGCTTGCAGATGTAGGGCAGCGCCGTCAGGCACTTCTGGTCTCCCCAGTCCTCTGCGGGGAGGGACAGGCCACGCATGACCCCCCTGCCGCACTGGGGGAGTGGTGTCTCCGCTTGACCGGCGGTCCCCAGCCTCTCCAGAGCCCCAGTGTGGCCGATCGGCCCCTCACCTCTGCTCGCAGTCATGTACACGCATTTCTTGTCCTTGGTGATGGGCCGGGGCTTGCCTGGCGCCCAGGACACAAAGTTGAGGAGGGACCCGTCGGACCACCTGGGAAAGGCACCGGCGGGAGCACGAGGCCGAGTGGTGATGGTGAATGGGATCAGTCGCACGCCCTAACAGGGAGTGCGC
>NW_010260041.1:12205-12748 GCF_000690775.1 Eurypyga helias
GAAGGTGACCAGTGCCCCGCCCTAACGGGGAGTGCCCCCCACCACTGCCCTCTCTTGGGTGAGGAACCTCGATCCCAGCACCCCAGGACGGGCCCCCACCCACCCCAAGATGGAAGTGCTGAGCCGTGGTGCCCTGCGGGCTGGGGACAGTGGCATGGGGACGCGGGGGCTCAATCTCTGACTTACTTGAACCTCCCGTCATGGTCGTAGGTGTGGAGCCCAATCCACCAGTGCTGCTCCTGGCCCCTGGAGAACTGCACGCCCAGAGAGGACCCATCAGTGCCCACGGGGACTGCGCATCCTCAGGAACAGCCATGACCACCCCGGGCACAGGGACAGGTCACCCCTCTCCAGCTTGCACCGGGGTGGAAAGCATCACCTTGCTGAGCCCAAACCTGAGCCCAGGCACCAGGACCCACCACCACAGCCCATCCTGACCCCAGCAGAGCCTGGCTGTCCCCAGGCCAAGGCTGGAAGCCAGGAGGGAGCACCCCGGGGAGGCAGTGCAGCCCGTCGGTGGCCGGGGACATCCCCATCCCCCCC
>NW_010260041.1:12897-13561 GCF_000690775.1 Eurypyga helias
GACATCCCCATCCCCCCAGTACCTTCTTCAGGTTCTGGCTCAGGAAGCGCAGCTCGGCCTCGCTGTGCACCGACGCCAGCTCCGCCTGGAACCAGCTGCAGATGCGCTGCGCCTGCACCCATGTCGAGTGGTGCTCAAAGAACTTGTACTCGGCCTCCTGGTACTTCACCCACTCTTTGCTGCCTGCAGGCAGGGAGTGCCACCCCTGCCGCCGCCATCCACACCCGCCACCCGTCCCTTGGTCCCCCGCAGGTGGGGCTGCTTTGCTTTTGCCCCTCTCCTGCAGGGACAGTGTCAGCACCCAGCTGAGGGGCCTGATCCTGCTCAGTCCCTGCAGCCATGCCATGCAGCAAGGGCCAGCGCGATGCCGGGGCTCCCCTCCCTCCTACAGCCCCACGCCAGGTCCATTCTTCTCCCGATAATGCTGCAAGGATGCCCCGCAGGGACAGTGCCTCGCTCGTGGGGGATGTGGGGACAGTCTACACTGGACGGACACGCATCTGTGGCCAAGGCACCTTGGGTCGTGATCTCCGGCTCCTTCACGTCAGCACCTGGTGAAAGGGCAAGGAGAGGCTGTCAGCGGGATACGGGGCTGGGATGCTCCCGCTGACGCTTGCCCGCGGGCTCCGACGGCGAGATGCCCCCCCGCATCCGCCTCGGCTTG
>NW_010260041.1:13595-14553 GCF_000690775.1 Eurypyga helias
GCTCCGACGGCGAGATGCCCTCCCAAATCCCCCTGGGATTGGCACTACCTCTCTCAGCCCCTGAATTAGGACTCATCCTCCCGTAGAAGCGGAGCCTTCAGAAAGGAGGGGACAGAGGGTCCCCCTGCACCGGCCCCACTGCCCCACAGCCCACCCTCTGGCCAGATTATTCAAAACTGAAGGGTCTGGGGGCCTCTTCGTGGGCACCTTTGGGCAGTTTGCAGATCCAGTCCAGCTGGGCTTCGCACTGCATCGGCATCCACTGCAGGGAGGCCAGGTCCAGCACCGCGCAGGTCCGGATGTCGTCATCGTTGTAATTACTGCGGTCAAAGTTGTGGTAGAAATACTGGGGGTCGAGAGAGACAGGCGGTGTTGGGCATTTCCACCAGCACCGGATTTGCCCCGCTGCACCCCAAATGTCAATGGAATCATATTGCCACAACCTCCCCCCCACCCCGGGACTCACCCCCAGCCCGTCGCTCCACCTCCAGCCCCTGTCCCCCGCCGGGTCCCGCCGGTTCAGGCCGATCCAAAACCAGTGCTGCTCATGGAGCTCCGGCTCCGACTCCCTGCAGGGAGCCAAGGGGAAGGATAAGCACACCCCCCACCAAACTGGAGGGTTTTATGTTTATGTACAAATATGTATTTATAATCTGGCCTTTCTTTGTTCGTTTTTGCAGCCTGCTGTCCCCACAGCACACAGAGGCAGGAGCCTGGATAACACACAAGCTCTTGCACACCAGCTCAGGGCTGAAGCAGTTTTAAAACCAAGCTCCATCCCCAAATTACACTGAATTTCCTGCACTTCTCCTGCATCCCCTCTTCCGTGTAGCGGCACCAACCGATGCACCTTCCATGCACACGTTCACACGGGCAGTCACATCCGTGCCTTGTCCAGGCATGCCAGAGCACCGGGATGGTGTGAGCTTGTGCGAAGCGCGTTTGCACAGGGGGACCA
>NW_010260041.1:14700-28715 GCF_000690775.1 Eurypyga helias
GCAGCTTTTCGAAGTTGAACACCTGGGGAGGGAGAAACCGGCGGTGGAGGGGGCTCAGCACCAGAGAGGAGCAGAGCATCATCCCCATGCTACACGCAGCAGCATCCCGGGGCGTGCTGCCAACACGCAGCCTGGACCAGGCTCGTGGGGGCCAGGCTGCCCTTCACAAGCACCAAAAACATGCTCCTTCACACACACCCCCCACACCAGTGGGGAGGCACATGCACCCCCACAATGGCCAGGGAAAGCCCCCCGGCCCCCATTACCTTGTAGCAGTGGCGGAGCTTGGAGTCGGAGCTCCATCCCAGGGGGCAGGTGGCAGTGAGGCTGGGTGTGGGGTAGGGACCGGGCAGCTCGGGGTTCACCGGGGTGCCCAGGTTCTGACGGCAGATGTACTTGGCCTTGAAGGTGCTGCAGTTCTTCACCTCCCACAGCCCCGTGGAGCTGCCGGTGGCCAGGGCCACGCAGCCACCCTTGTTGTAACCTGGAGCGCTCACGGGAGCGGGGAGGATGCCAGCCTTAGGGTCGGACCGTGCCGGGCACAGCACCTGCCCCACAGGGAGGGGACATCCCCACCCCACCCAGGGCCACCCCCTTACCGGGCTGGTTGCGGTTCCAGTGGGTGTACATGACCTCGTCGCCGCTCAGCCAGCGGAAAGCGCCCGTCTCGTTGATGTCCTGCAGCGCTGTCCAAAAATACTCCCCGTCCCAGCCGAAGATGAGGCTGCTGACGTAGGCCTGCTCAAACCTGGAAGGGTGGCGAGAGCGGGCGATGCTGCGAGCCAGGATGCCAGTGATGCCCCAACCCTCGCGTGCAAAGCTGGGTCACACCGCTCTTGTGGGGGCTCGTTCTGGGACAAACCCACCTCCGCTGGCGTGGCACTGACCTGTTGGTGATGGTGACCAGCGTGGAGCCGTAGTCGGAGCACAGCTTGCGGGCGTCACTGTAGGGGACACGGTCCTCACCCAGCCAGAAGCAGGAGGGGCTGTGCCACTTCCAGCCCTGGGGATGGGTGACAGGGGACGTCTGCCATGGCTCACCCCAGCCCTCCCCAGGATGGGGCCAGTGCAACATCCCCCATCCCCTGCCACCGCCTCCACCTTCTCCTGGGAGGTCTCCTGCCCCGGACGCCCCGGCTTGACCCCGCTCAGCTTTGAGCTCTAACAAGCCCCCGGCCCCAGAGGACATGGCTGCAAGGAAAACAAAACACCCAGGCAGCTTCAAAGACGTGGAAGTGGCTCTCCCTGCCAACGTCCAGCCCCAGCCGGGGCGCGGGGAGGGGAACACAATCCTCCTCTATAAGCCGCAGGGCCAAATGCAGCGTGAGTCCCACCGCAGCCTGCTTTAATCCCCTGCCTTGTTGACGTTGGAGCCTCTCCGGGGCTGGAGACACAATAGTGCCTGTTTGCTGCCAGAGCAGGGAGCGGGGTGGCCCCGGGGCTGGCAGCAGCACAGGGAGGGAGGTGGGGGCTCATCCGCGAGAGGGGACATGTGCATGATTGAAGAGCAAGTTGGGATGGGAAGGGTGAAGGTGTTCAGCCAGGGAGACACGTGGCCCCAGGCTCAGGGACCCTCCTGGCACAGCAGGAAGCCTCCCTGGGATTTTAGCCCTAGGTCCCCCAGGCTTTGGAAGGACAGTGGGGGACATGTGCCATCTGCAGAAGCATCAACATGGTGGGGAGGGAGGCAGGAGAGCAGTTTTGGGAGACCAAGAGGAAAATGACCCCAAATACCATTTTTTTCCTCAAACTCCTGCTCCTGCAGTCTTCCCCCAAAGTTAGCAAACCCAGGTATGGACCCACCGGTTGGGTCCCACTGGGAACAGCATGGATGCCCCTGAGCAACCCTAAGGAAAGGGGCCCATATGGGACAGTGCCAGTCCCCGACATCCCCAGAAGGGTCTGGATGTCCCCAGAGGGGTATTCAACCAGCCCTGGGCCTCAGCATCACTAGAACCACCAAGGTGCTCTTGCACCCACCGAGCGCCACAGCAACCCCACGTTCCAAAAAGGGGCCAGGATAGGACTGCCAATCCCAACTGCTGCCTCCAGCTCCCAATCCCGTGTGCCTCCACATCTCTCTCCGGCTTTGCCTTCCCTGTCACCCAAACCTCCATCCCCCACAGCCTCCTTCAAGGCTGTTCCAAAAATAAAGGGGGTTTGGACAGGAGAAGAGCAGCAAGCCACCAAGAAAAACCAGCATGGTGACTGAAGAGGACAGGAGTAAATCCTTGGAGCAAGATCCTGCCTCCCCTCCATCAGCCTCTGTATCCGGATGGCAAATGGTCCCACTGAGGATGAGAAGGGGAAGGAAGGATGGGAAAAGGCCTTTCCTCAGTTCATTTGTCACTCCCAGGCTGTTTCCCAGCAGGTGCATCTCTCTGCTGGGCACCCAGGGCAAGGATAAACTGGCTGAAGAGGCAGGAGGGAGTTAAATCTGCACTGGGACATCCTACAAGTCCTCAGCGACTGCTGCAGGGACAAGCAGATGAGTGGTGGTGGCACACTGCCAGGGAGCGCCTTGTCCCCAGCACCCGCCAACACTGGGGCTCCCCCGGCTCTGGCTGGCAGCCCCCCGACTCTGGCCTGGTGTGCCAGCTCACCCGGCTGCCCTGCTCCCTCTGGGCTCTCGCGGAGCCAGGCGGCTGCTGGCGTTTGGCTCTGCTGTGACTGGGTAAAGACCTTGGAGGAGCCGCTGGTGCAGCCCGGCAGCACCTCTGGGAGCCGGCCCGGAGGGGCTGCTTGCCAGTCCAAGCGCGAGCTGGCTCGCGGTGAAACACTGGGAGAGGTTCAAGAGCAGCGGCGATGCCAGGCTTGTCTCTCGAACGCTTTGCAAAGAGGCACAAAAGCAACTTGCCCGCAAGCGTGGGAATGGGGCAGCCTCAGCCCTGCTCAACAGCTGGGGAAACTGAGGCAGAGCATGATCTGGGTGAGAACCCACCAGTTTGGTGGCTGTGTCCCCAAAATGCCCATATCCTGCCCATAGGACACAGCCTGCCATCGCGGGCCTGGCAGCTGCCTCCATCCTGCCAGGCTCCTCCATGGAGCAGCTTTGCTGCCAGGTTTTGCCACGGAGAGAGGCAAGGAGAAAAAAATGAATATCCCTGCTGGCAACCAAGCCAGCCCCAGGGGGAGGATCTTGGACCATGGAGACATACGTTTTGCCCCAGTTTCTTCCCGCAGCCTCATGCAAGGGAAGCGAGGGGCTCAGCAGCCCAGGATGCTCTGCCACGCTGACAGCCCCCTGGCACAGACACACCCCTCTGGGTGCTGCTATCAGAGCTCCCTGAAATGGTTTTGGGAAGAGGTCCCCCGTGACCCCACAGCCCCGAGCATCAGGCAGAGCCATGGAGCAGCCAGTCACCTCCCATCCCAGGTCCTCCTCACCTTTCGGCACCCGTGGTCATCCTCCTCCTTCTCCTGGCTCACCCACCCAGGCTTTTTGCAGATGGATGGCAGGGTCTGGTTGCACGGGCTGTCATTCCACCTCCCTTCCTGCACCGCGGGGAGAAGAGCAGGATTGAGCCTATCTGACAGCCTGGGGGATTCCCCAGCTTATCCAGCCCTACCCTGGGTCCACACTTTCCTTCCCTGCATCAAATCCCTGAGGATACTGTGCTGGATCCCTCCCATCCCAACACCTGGGATGAACCAGGTTCAGACCCAGCCAGAGATGCCCCCCGAGGCATCCCTTCCCCGGCCATGGGGATGCTGCAGTGCTTTCCGTGGCGGTGCAGGACGAGTCCCTCCGGGCCCTGGGCTCTCACCGGCCCCCAGATGGTCACGCAGTCTTCCAGGCTGTCGCGGAAGTTGTTGGGCTCGAAGGGGTGCCAGTAGGTGAACCTCACGGGCGTCCCATCCGACCACTCGAAGTTCATCTGCAGCTTAAGGTCATTTAGGCCAATCCAAAGCTCCTCCACGTCTGCCGAGACAGGAGAGTCAGGGGGTGATATTCCCTCTGCCTGGCTGAAACCCTGCAGAACCCCCCCTCCACATGAGCCCGTGACAGGGCTGCATCTCTGCAAAGCACCTGCCAAAACTATTCCCTCCCACCCCATCCCTGTCTGGGAGCACCAACACGTCCCCCTCCTTCCTCCACCCTTCAGCCCCCAGCCCCTCCCCTGTCCCTGCTGAAGTTTGGGCCCCCCAACATCCCCCCATTGTGGGTTTTGGTGCCAGGCTTCTCCCCTGCGGAGCAGGGACGTGCTGTGGGCTCACGGCAGTGTGCAATTCGGCTGCGGGGGCTGCACACATATGGGAACAGCAAACCCAAGCTGAGGGTGACCCTAACGAGGGGTGCCACAGCAGGGTGTGGAGGATGGCGGCATGGGGGGGTCTCCTGCACCACTGTGTGATTGCTCGGGCTGAAAATTCCCGAGTACCATTCCAGCTCCGGCACATCCTGACATGGGAAACTTCAACCCAATTGGGTGAAACCTGGGATGCCAAAGGCAGGCATTCCCCCACTGCTTGGCCTGCTGCAGGGGAGACCCGTCTCCCGGGCAGATTTAGCAGTATGAGGTGCAGCCTCCTCCAGCAAGCTCAGCGGGACTTTTTCCCATCTTTTTCTACATTAACCAACTGGCACCAGTGCCATGCCCAGCTGCAGCTGCGTGTTTCCATCCTCAACACTGCAGACTCCCAGGAATGGCTTTCTATTGCTGGAGAGAGGATACATCCGGGGCATGGGATCCTCCAAGCAACACATTCCCCCCACAGCCTGGGGTCTCCATCCTTCCTCAGCCACGAATCCATTAATCTTCGCAGCCTCCATCACACAGAAGTGCCCTTTCCACAGACCACAGAATCGGACGGGAAGGGTGCTGCAGGCACAGCAAGCTCCCCCTCACCTTGCTTGATCTGCTTGGTGACGAACTCCAGCTCGGAGAGGGTGTGGATGCTGACCAGGTCCCCCCCGCTCCGCAGGCAGGTCTTCTTCGCCTCCTGCCAGCTCTTCTTCTCTCCCACCAGCCGGTAGCAGTTGGACTGGAAGGGCTGCCAGCTGGGCTCACAGTCCACCTTCACCTCCGACCACGAGTCTGGCAGGACACAAGGCAGCCTCAGGGCTCCTGTCCCACTCTCCAACCCTCTTCTTGGCAGGGAGAGGACCACAGGCTGGGACCACAGTCCCACGGGTTGCTCAGGAGACCCAGCCAAAGCACCGGTGGGAAAGCTACAGCCAACCTGTAACAGGCCATGGCAAGGTGCAGGCAGCGGTGGCTTTAGCGCTCCAGGAACAAAACATCCTTTTGTTTGCAGAAGAGGGATGGCAGAGCAGAGCACAGAGCACCCTGTCCCCTGGGACTATGGGGACCTCCTGCTCCTCTCTGTTCCCCCCTACCACCCAACCTGTAATTGCACCGAGCACTCCTCAGGGGATACTCCTTCGGGAGGAATTTCCCAATCTGGGCACCCCTGAGAGCTCCGCACACCCAGCACACCAACAAGCTGGGTGAGCATCTTCACAGGCTGCTCCGGCACTCGGACAGCATCCCCTGACCGGGACGGGAACACACCGTTTGGGAAATGGGGCTGCCCATTCCCAGTGCGGCTAGTCCCCCTACTCACCCGTCAGGAAGGGGTCGGCAGTGGCGTTGGGCTTCTTCTTGCAGACGTAGGGGAGGGCGATGCCGCAGTCGCGGTTCTGCCACCTCCCAGATGACTCGGTGCGGATCACCCCGCAGTTCTCCTCGCTGGGGTTGTCTGGCTGGTCTGGAAAGCGGGGTCGAGGGGGGACACACTGCTGAGGAGCTGGCAGGGGGCAGAGCCACCAACACTGCCCGCACAGGCAGAGCCCCGCACAAGGGCTGGCACTGGCAGGGTGCAGCTCTCCCTGCTCCACCACCAGTAAAGACCTATTTATTTTGTTATTTTGCACGACAAAGACGTGACCCCACGTGCCCAGGATCATTTATTGTGCCTCGCTGCACAAGGACCTGGAGCATCACTCTCTTACCTACCAACACTGGATGGCAGATGGGGGAACACAGCCCCAGACCTGAACTGTCCCTGCCTGTCCCCAGATTTGCTCCTGGGGTATCTCACTGTCCCCACCAGCATCCTGGGTGACAGCACCAGCTCGATCACAGCAGCCCTCACCATGGGTCACTCTGCTACCTGAGCACCCCAGGGTTAGAGACGGGTGTCTGCGGTTGGGGACTCCTCAGCCGCACTCCAGCACCACGGTGGGATGCAACATCCAAGGGTGCTCAACCCAGGTTATCTGTAGGGCTGCCGAGGGTTTGCAGAGGGACAATTCCCCCTCCAGCATCCTACATCCCCCTTCCAGCTCCGCAGATGTCCCAGTCTGCTCCACAGCCCCATGGGGTTCTCTGTCCCTAGGCCGGCCGCGAGGGGACACCCTGCAGCAGCCTGTGCCACCTCCCCTGCCATGGGGCCATCTCCAACGGTCACAGGCTGCTCCCCAGCCTGCCATCATCAACGTCTCACCGCTCTCCCAGTTGAGGTACTTGAGGGGCGAGTTGTCTGACCACTGCCAGCCTCCGTTGATGTCCAGGTCGTTGAGCCCAATCCAGAGCGTGGAGCTGTATCCCGTCAGCAGCCCTGGGACCGACACAGCCAGAGGGGCAGGATCAGTTCCCCCAGCGCCAGCTCAACCCCCAGCCTGTCACCATCCCCAAACCAACCCCCCGGGACAGGCAGAGCAACCAGGGATGGCCACGGTGCCACCAGTTCCGCCCTGGGTGAGGGGGATGGGCACAGAGCCAGGCTGCCATCGTCTCACCGTTGATGTAGGTCTGCTCGTGGATCTCGGTGATGCTCAGCAGGTTGGCCCCTTGCTGCTCACAGCTATTCCAGGCCTCCCGCCATGACAGCGTCGACTGGAAGTTGAACTGGTAGCAGCTGTTGGTGAGGTGGTCCTTGTCCCAGAAGGTCTCACAGTCATTGCCTGCAGGTATGAGCACCCATTGCAGCCCCATCTGCAGCTCCAAAAACCCCCAATAACCCCAAAAATCCAGACAACGAGAAGGCAGTGGGGCTGCCTTGGCTTGTGGAAGTAGGGATGAGCTAGGAGGGAAGGGGAGAGGCAGGAAAGCGCCGGGGAGGGATGAACAGGGAGTTTCTGCTTTTCCCCTCACTTACTCTTTATGGGGCAGAAGCCCCACTGCTCGTCCTTGCCATAATCCTGGGTGGTGGCACACCAGAGATGGCCGTCCTCCCGCCCCGTGCTGGTGCACTCGTGGAACCACTGGTTGTCATACTTGAAGGGGATGGTGCACGGCTTCCCGTGCGAGTTGCCCTGGATGGTGTAAATCTCTGGGGGAAAGAAGAGTCCTTGCTTGAGGCTGTGTGTACGGGGGGCTGGACGGAGGTGAGGGATGAGGGTTGGCTTGGTGTGGGGGCTGGTGGGGTGTCTGGAGGCTGCCCACTCCCCATCACCCCAATCCTGCCTGGTTTTGCAGCCCCAGAATGCTGGGACCAAGCTCCCCAGGCAGGATGCGATTGCTGCAGCACCGCAGCCTCAGCTCGGGGTTGGTTTGAGTTACAGGATAATAATGATGACCACGGAGGCATTACCAGAGTAGGGCACGGAGCAGAGATCGTCCTCGGTACCATACGTCCTCCACTGCGAGCCACGTGCCTGGTCCCCCCTGTCCAGGGAGGAATTGCCCGGGCGGGCACCAAGATGCTGGGAGAGCTGCTCCCCGAGGCCACGGCAGCTCCAGCGAATGTTGACAGACTCACGGTCGCACTCGTAGGTGGCCAAGGGGTGCAGCCCCGCCGTGGCGTTGGCCCCATGCCACGACACCCCCAGGCACTGCATGGCCCCCACGTTGAAGAGGCGGTTCCGTGAGACCCATTTCCACTGCTGGGCGGGGGCGCTGGCGTTGCAGCCCTTGGCGAGTCTCACCAGCGAGTCCTTCGTCTCCAGGCAGCCCTGCGCGCCCGTGTTGTAGACGAGGAAGATTCTGGAGTCTGGGAAAAAACAGGGGGAAAGGGTTAAAGCATCGCTGGGGATTCAGCATTGTTCCGTGTGTCGCACCCAGCCCCGCCAGAGCGTCCTGGCTCCCTCGCCACGCGCAGCAAGTTCTGGGGTGCATCCCTGCACACAGCACCCAGCACGCCGGGGATCACTGCTTCCTGCAGAAATAACCCCAGGGTTTGCCCCAGTGCCCGTCCTCGGGGTGATGGGCCCCAGGCAGGGGGACAAGGGTGTTTGCACCAAGTGTGGCATCCCTGCGAAGCACCAGCCAGCGGCTTTTGGGTACCAGGGCCGGTGCAAAGAGCCCTAACAGCATCATCAGAGCCGTTCAGAACAGAGTTCCCATCAGCAGCACCTGCTCACAGCATCCCGAGACGTCGCAACGAGCCCCGCGCCGGAGGAGCCCACACCAGCGGCTTCAGCACTGGCCATCTGCTCCGGGTGGAGAAAAACAGAGCGGGGAAACAGCACGCATCCATCATTTTTATGTGTATTTGGGGACCTGCTAAAAAACCTGCGGAGCAAACAAGAACTTCAGGGGAAGTTCTCCCAGCGCGTGAAGAGGGCGTGATGGAAAACGCCTGCACGCACCCATGGTTCCCGTGGGCACGGCCCCGGCCCCAGCAAATACGAAACATCGCGTCGGGACGCTCCGAAATCCCAGCCCAGGCGCTGGGAGGCAGGAGCAGAGCGAGGGGGATCGCTGCCAGCAGATAAAAGCACTAGTGCAGCTGCAGAGGGGAGAAAGGCTGATCTCAACCCCAGCTCGACGCACGTCCCACAGTCCTTGCCCACTGTGACGGTCCAACCCTGCATCCTCGTGGCAATTCCCCAACCCCCAGCACCACGAAGGGCCAGGCCGGCACGTGAATCCATCTCAAAACCTGTATAAACCAGTAAACCCAGGACATTACCCTGGGACACGTTGCTCCAGCTGACGTGTCGTTTTTAGAAGATAGAGTATTTCTTCAAACGCATGTTTCTGAGCTAAAAAGCTGCCCCCAGGGCTCCACGCAGCCGCTTCTTGCCCCAGCGCCCCATCAAAAAGCTGCCTAAAGCAGCACATCAACAAAACGACTTTTGTGGGGTTTATTTTGTTTTAAAATGACCCATTTTTTTTCCACCACAAGCATTCGCCAGAAGTCAGAGCAAATTCACGGGCCCGGCTATATTTAGCTTTGGTTTGCTTTGGTTTTTTGCCATGGTAAGAATTTTTTGGGCTGAAAAGGTTTTCATTTCCTATTCCCCCACAACTTCACCCTGCCCCAGCTCTGTTGTTACAGGCAGCTCTGGCACATTCAAGCAACAAACATCTCGGCTCAGTGAACTTTCCTGACTTGTCTCTGACAGGAAAAAAGAAATGGAGGAAGAAAAACACCCCCATTTCACTTCAGAGCTTCAGCATCGACCCGGCTCCAGAAAATAAATGATGTTAAAGGCCCATTCCCCAGCCGAGATGATGTCAGTGATGACCTCAAATAGACAAAAGCGGAGCCCGTTCGCACAGCGGTGTCCAGGGAGCCGACCCTGTGCACGTGCAACAGAAAAAGGCAACGACTGGAAGAAAAGAAGGTTAATTTCTCAAAAAATATTTTTCAAATCATGGCAAGGGAGAAAACAAGCAGAAATTATCAGATGGGGACAATTTTGGTTGGCTGAAGCTCACCGGTGCTGGTGTTTCCCCAACCGGAGTTGGCTTGATCATCACCCGGACATGAGGAGACCAGCTCATCCCTACACCGAACACCCGTCTCACCACACCAGCATCATCCATGGCATCACCCAGCCCATCACTCTCCCCTTCCCACACAGACCTGCTGGACCCAAGGATCAGCACCTGGGCAGGATGAGGCCTCTCTGTGTCCCAGGCTGATGCTACAGAGCTTTGCAAGGAGCCAAACACCAGTACTAGGAACAGAAAAAGCTGCTCTACCACGACCACCACCGTGGTCGTTAGCAGCAGGTCAGCAACGGGACACCCTTCTCCACTCACCTGCTAACCCGACTTTGCACGAAAAAATTAACAGGACGCTGGAAAAGCCCTGGATCCAGCCCCAGGAGTTGGTGTTGGGGTGCTCATTGCCACACGGGCTGAGCAGCACCGTGCAAGCGCAATGCAGTACTCAGAGGAAGCTGTCCAGACTGGAGGGGGCAGCCCCGGGGCCAGAAAAGCACAAAATATCATTTTACTCTAAAAAGAGAAGAGCTGGAGGTAGGAAATTATAGGCTAAGGGGTTTGGGCTGCCCCCGTATCCCACAGGCAGCTCAGCCCACAGCTCCTGTGCCCAAAGCAGACAGAATAGGGCACCAAATGTGCCACCCCCGGTCCCTGCAGAGTGCTGGAGAAACAGGAAAGCCTTGGCACCGGCTCAGCCCTCGCACCTCCCCAGCATCTCCACCTTCTTCCCCTGCAAAACCCACTGTGCAGTGGCAGTGAGGAGCTGCTCCCGGCGAGGTTGGAGCTGGGGGGGACAACCAACACGAGCTCAACACATGTCAGCAAAGGCATGTGCTGTGTTTCATCCAAAATATGCTTCTTTCACTTATTTACAGGGAATTCAGGGCTGACTTGACCCCATCGATGTCCATGACATTGGCAACAGCGCTTGGTCCAGCCCCTGATCCACTGACAGGAGCTTTCAGCCTCCCCAACCCCAGCCCCCCAGCACGGCTGAGCCTGTTGGGCTTCGGCACCTACAGCCCCCCAGGGCACTGCCAGTCTCTTTCTGCATAGCACCCCTTGCTTCTGCTGATCCAGGCTCTTCCTGACCACCTCCCAGCCGACGCCTGCGGAGAAGCCTCGGAAAGGCGGTGCAGGCTGAGCACCAGCATGGCTGCGCCCGGCTCCGGCTCCACCAGCAATGCCCAGCACCGAAACCAAGCACCCAAGTGAACTCGCCCTGCTCCCACCCGGCTGCCGATGGGATGGATGTGGAGTTGGGCAGGATGGGGACAGTTTGTATCAATGAATTCCTTTCTCCCAACCTGGTATCCTGCAGAGCAAACCCAACCCTTGCAGGAATCAGCTCCAGAGGAGCATCCGAGTAGGACTGGGCACGTCCCCATCCCTCCCAGGGCCCCCTCTTCTGCACTGCCCTCCATAGCCATGGCACAGCTACAGATGACTCCTTTCAGAGATGCTACTGGGTTTTTGCACTCACTTGCACAATCAAAACCCCATGGCACAGCTTCCCAACCAACTTCTGGCTATGGAAACCCAACCATGGCAAACACTGGCAGATAGAATCATAGAATCACAGAATCACAGAATGGTTTGGGTTGGAAGGGACCTTAAAAGATCATCTAGTTCCCCCCCCCTGCCATGGGCAGGGACACCTTCCACTAGACCAGGTTGCTCCAAGCCTCATCCAGCCTGGCCTTGAAGACATCCAGGGATGGGGCATCCACAGCTTCTCTGGGCAACCTGTCCCAGTGCCTCCCCACCCTCTGTGTGAAGATCCTCCTCCCCGCCCCGAAAAGGAGCTGCCTGCACACCCCATGCTCTCCCTCTTGCATCCCTCATCTTTCGAGCTGGGCCAGCTCAGAGCAGCTCTGCTCCACCATGTCCTGCTCCTCCCCTGCGGAGGAACCGTGAAAGCCAAGCGAAACCCCACGCTTTCAGCAAGGATGCTGCCTTGTCCCGGTCATGCAGACACCTGGGTGCTGCTGCTGGCTTACCGGCATGAGCATGGAAATCAGCTGGTGCTACGAGGCAGCGTGATGGTGGGGAGCTGGGGCTGGGAGTGAGACACTGGCTCTGCCCAAGGAAATGTCCTCCTCTCCCACATGGGAAATACTGGGATGCTCGCACTCTGGTACAGTGGGAGACATCAGCCTTGGCACTGGCAGCTGAACACTGCGGAGATGGAGAAGCTGCGACCCTTTGGGACAGACCTCGAGGGAGGTTTTACACCCTGTGCTTGGCTCCAGGTTCTCTTTTTTTTTTTTTTAATTAAAACCAGGAAGTTTTTAACGAGCAGAAAGTCTGAACTGAGGGGAACTCAGCTCAACCCTTCCCACAACAGCTCTACCACCCCACGGCAATTAAGGAAAGCTGCACAACCTGCAATTTTGGGGAATGTGGGCAGCACCGCATGAGAGAGGCACCAGGGACGGGGAGGCTCCAGGGCACAGAGGTGGCAGTGGCAGACGTAGGAGGCACTGTCGCACAGCGCAGATGGGTGTCCTCTGCACCATCCTGCCCCGAGAGCGTCCCAGCCCAGCCATCCACACCAGGACACCCAGAGCACTCCCGTTCTGTTGCATCTGTCACCCTCCCATCACCAGCAACGAACACAGACACCAAATTTAAGAGAGGACTGAAGCTATGCCAGGACCCTGGTCCTGCTTATCCCAGCCTGGAGCAGCTCCAGGGTTCTGGCCGCAATTTCATTGGACCACAACCGAAACCAAACACGTGCCCCAGCATGGCAGTGCCGCTCCAGCTCTGTGCCCGCACCCCCTGCCACCCCCCTGGCTCCTCTGCGAGGCTCATCATGGTACCCACTTGATGGCAGAGCCCTTCACAGTGGCTGTGGGGCTGCACTGTGGCTCAGCCCCCTCCAGCCCCCGACGAAGGTGCTCCCTGCCTAGTGCTCTTGCTTGGGTTTGCCCTTCATTTGGGGTGTCCTGAAAAACCCAGCTCCAAGCCCGCTTGTGTAGCTGAGCACGCACAGAGCGATGGGGACGATGCCCTCCTCGAAGGTTTCCGTGCTGCAGACACGGCCGTGGATGTGGTTTCCTCCAAACCACCCGGCAAAGGCAGCAAATCCTCCAAGCGCGGCGTGGTGCCCAGCCACAGCAGCAACCCGGGCTCCTTCAGGGCTCCAAGAGCCAGGAGCTCCTCAGGAGCTGCCGACCCCACGCAAGGAAAGCAAGCTAGCCAATTAAACACCTCTGGAGCCCACACAAAAGTTTTACCAACAACACCCTACATCAAAAACTCACCCTTCGCTCACACAGTGCCAAACGAACCCTCCTTCCAGCCCAGACCTACCGGGTCCACGTGCTCTCACCCATTAGAAGACAGGCCAGCGCAGCCGCAAGCCAACTGCTCCAAAATGCTGGCTTTTCAGCCCATTTTTGCTGCCCAATGGTGAGCGGCAGCTCCCAAAGCTACGCCGCACCGATGAAAGAAAAGCTGCGGGAAGTGGCAGCTCAATAAACAAGGTGGGGATGCACAGGGCTCCGGGGGAGATCAGCAAGGGAGAAGCAAAACCCCCTGGAATAAAAGACAACAGAAAAAGAATCACGACGTGTTGCTCGTCAAGTACAGGAGGGTTTCACCCAACAAAGGGAGCCGCCGCCGGCTCAGCATACACAGCCCTGCAAGGAGGGAGCGAACTGCCATGATGGGGAGGGACCCAGCCTGAAAATTCAGCCCCCGGTGATGTTTGGGAGTGCAGGACCCCAGGGCTGCACCCCAGCACTGTGCCCAGCCGATGGAGGCTGCAGGAGCACAGAAAAGCCCCAGATCCATCATAAATTCTTCCTGGAGAGAAGTTCCCAGCAAAGCCCAGCATCCGCACCCCTGGCAGCCAGTGCAGGCGAGCTGATGCCATCCCCAACGTCTCTGCGCGCAGCAGAGCAAAAGCCTGGCCGCTGCCATAAAAAGCAGCAACTTCTGCCCTGAGGAAGGAGCCTGCGCATCCCTGCGAGGGCCGGGAAGGGGTGATAAGAGAAGCAGCAGCGGTACCCGTGGGAGCTCCCAACAGCAGAGCTGGAGCATCCCTGCTGCCATCGACCACGAGGTCCCAGAGCAGCCCCAGCCCACGGGGAGGGCATCGCTGCTCCACCCCCTCTCCGAGCTGCTTCTGGGCAGCGATAACTCTATGCAACCCCTGAAAGAGGAACTTTGGATTATAAATAAATAAATAAAAGGGAAGGAAATGCAGATGGATCAGGAACGTCTGCCTCAGCAGCAGAATCAGCACCGCTCCTGCCTGCTCGAGGGCTGGTGGCAGACACCAATCCCCCACGTCCCATGTTCCTAAATTAGAGGTTTGCACCAAAACAGCGACGCTGCCCGACGTCCTCAGACTCACCCCAGCCCAGCACATCCCCGAGGCTT
>NW_010260041.1:28941-30605 GCF_000690775.1 Eurypyga helias
CCCAGCGGCGCGGAGAGAAGCCACTGTTTATACGGTGGGAGCCGTACGAGACGAGCTCCTTACTTGGCTGCGACCACGAAGGCTACCTACCACCCTGCTTACTCTCTGTTGCCTCACAAAGATTTTGGATGGGGTCCACATACCGCCTTTCAGCCTCTCTGCAGACATTAAAAAGTCCATTCTCCCCACACCCTGCCCGGGATGCAGAGAAATAAACACTTTCCCTGTGGGCAGCTCCAGTGACTTGCCCAGAGGCATGGCATGGGATGAGGGAGCCAGGAGCCGCAGCAGCTGCCCTTCGGCACCCAGCAAAGGGTGGAAGGATGTAAATTTTCCCCAAACTTCCCCCAGACCCACTCCAGCCCCGCAGTGGCTGCACACATCCAGAGGTGGAAATCCCTGGTTTGCAGACTCCCTGGAACGCAGGGAGAAGCAGACAATACCATCCATCTACCGGGCTCCAGCCGGGATGGAGTGATGGACCCATGGAGGGCACAGTGGGGACTGGCGATGCCCCAGCTGCCACTGGGCAGACAATCCCTCCCGGGACACACTGCCCAGGCTCACTGCGAATGTCCCATCCCACGTACGTCTTCTCACCCAGCCACAAAATCCTGGCAGTGGCAGCCTAGGCCACATCCCAGAGGGAATGCTCTGGCCCCAGCTCATCCAACTGCCCCTGATTTACTTGCCCCGACGCAGCCCCCACCAGCACCACAGACCACGCGGGCCAGCAAATCTGTGGCCACATTCAGGGGCATGGTGTGACCTGCAGCACAGCCCCCACTCGCTTCCCCATAGATGCGCTTCCAGTACAGTTGGCTGAAAACTACCAAATTTTTCAACGCTACTAACTCCCCCCACCAAAAGAAGTAAAAAACTAGATCCAGAGATTTTTCCTCCTTTGTTTCTCCAGCACCATTCCTGGTATTAAGACCTCGAGTAGCACCATCAGTGGCTCAGGACTGGGGATCCTCCTTTTTCACCAAGACCAAGCACATGGGCACAGCAAGGAGCAGCCCCTGGTGTCCCAAAGCTTTTTTTTTTTTTAATTAAAATGATGTTTAACACGAAGGTTTCCCCGCCACGTGCTCCCTGCTTGCCTCATGCCCAGCCCTCAAGGGCAAGACTGGGGTAAATGGAACTGTTCCCTGCAGAGCCCAGAGTTGTCTCTGGATTCAGGCAGAGGAAAGGGCTCAATCTACCCATTTCTGGTCTCAGCACCATCCTGCAAAAATGCTGTTTCACACGGAAAATCCCATTTACATCCCTGTTGCGACAGCACGAGGTGCAGCGCAGGACTGAGCTCACCAGGCTGGGGACACAGACAGCATCATGCTTGAAAAACGCGCTGTGTCCCCTGCAAACACCCAAACCTTTGCTCCTGGGCTAAAGAATACTCCCAGGAATTTGCAAGTCAACCCACTAATCATTTTCTAATCCTTAATTAATTAAAGATGGGTCCTTTAAGAAAAAGAGCATCCGCGTGGGTCTCTTTTGGGCTCTGAGCAATCTTAAGAATGAGAAAAATGTTGATGCTCCGCGGTCTCAGCACAGTTCAAATTAATTAAAATCCTGCTCCTCGGCCGCACGTGAAGAACAAAATTGTACCAATTGCTTAAAGGACCCTTCGAGGAAATGGCCGGGTCGGGACGGGCTGGAGC
>NW_010260042.1:0-16538 GCF_000690775.1 Eurypyga helias
GGGGGGAAGAGAAAGGGGGGGAATTTTTTTTGCTTGTTTGAACAGAGAATATGACAAACCCTGGCTGTTAGTGCCCCAAAAAGATCAGAGCTTGATTATCTCTTTCCCAAAAGCAAGTTACACTCCTGAAGGCATTAACACTTACTGTGGAAGCAGATGACTAAAACATGAGAGCTTTTTGCTTCCAGCCACTGACATCGACCCTGCAGCTGCTGCATGTTTTTAAGATAGCATGCTCCCACTAAGAAATTAGTGTGGTGGCTGTCGTTACATCTCTCACCTCATGGACTATTTGTAGCAATTGATAGATTTAGGAAAGAGATCGAGAATTTATGGGCCACCGAAATGGATTTAGTCCTATTGTATCAAGGAGAAATCCTGCTGTAAGAGAGCTGAGGACAAATGCTGACTAGGTGACATGGGAGGGCTTTCCCTTGCTTGTTCTTTAGATAAACAACTTCATTCGTGGGTCTTGAATGACTATTAAATCAATACTATCATTTTTAAGCATGAGCTTAATGCTGAAGTTTATGCATAAGCATGAACTTGAATATGCAAAACAACTTGGAATACTAAATTTTTGTGATAGCATGCACACCAGCACAAAAGACTGCAGCTAAGAAATCATGTAAAAATGCTAATTATGCCTAAGTCAAGAAATACAACTATCGGCATGATTTGCGGTCAGCTGCTTAATTAATTTTAGTATTAATAAAGTTACAGAAAATCAATGTGTCAAAAGGACTTGAAAGGATTACCAACTACTCTGGACAAATTAGGAACACTTCCATGCCTAGAGCACAGGAAAGCACAAAGATGTTTAATTAAACTATTTACCAGTGAGGAATTTAAATCACTATAAATATTACATTTTTAGTACATTTTTCCCTCAGATTGAAAGCACTTAGGAGTAAATAATATGCAGTTTCCCAACGGCATTTTTTTAAAGGGAGGAATGTAAAAAATGTTGCCGTAAAATCCAGCAAATGAAGATGAAATCGGGAACAAAAGAATGTAACATGGCATTTAGAGGACTGGGGAATAATTCCACTCCAAAGTAAAAAATGACAGTACTAAACCGCATGGACACAGGCAGGAGATTTGTAACATGCGGGTCATGTGTTTGACTCAGGGTCCACGCACCCTGTGCTTCAATGAACTGCTATTGTTTCTTTGGAAATATAAATATCGATAAAAATAAACCTCACTGTTCACTGAATCCTTGTGGGTATAAGACTGTGTTTTTCCCATGTCTAATTTTTCTGACTGTTTACTAGACTCTACAATGCTGCCACTGTCTCAGCGTGAGTTTGGGCAAGATGCTCAACTTCTCTGTGCCTCAGCTTCCCCTTTTCCAAAACAGCAATTAAATACTTAGTGGCCTTCTAGGGGTGCACTGAGAAGCTACCTTATCCGTGTTAGTACAGCATTCTCTGACAATACAGAAGGATCATCCTTTTTAGTATTATTATAAACAGAGCTTCCCTATGGCAAGAGCGCACTACTTATCTCTCCATGGGACTTATTTAAAGCCAAAATGAATGCGACTGAAAGCTTTCTATTGAGTTAATGGGTTTTGAGTCAAGACTTGCGAGAGTATCAGTCATCTGATGTGGAGTTGCTCTGTTTTTGTTTTGCTGGATTGACTCAATACTCTTCCAGTCTTCTGTTGATTTGTCCTGCAGAGCAAAGAAATGCCCTCTGATGCAGGCAATACCCACTGGTGCATAGATTACCTGCTGCTGGACTTGGCCAACAGCCCACTGAGGGACTTGAAACGAATGTTTCTGCATTTCAAGGCACCTGAAACTAAACAACATTTCCCTCTGCAGTTCTGGGAACAGAGCTGCTATTGACTGCAACGCAAACAAAAGAGTTGGACTTAACACGCGGAGCTGAGTCCTGTCCTACCCTTTAGCACCTGACACATCAGGATCTCGGGAGAGACCAGTGTTAAGAGTATTTTGTGCCTGCTGATTTAATACAATCACAGTGTTGTCCATCCGGGTTGGCTTAAGGCCAAGTTCCAAATGCATCTGGAAATGCCCGAGTGTTGCCCTGAAGATACAGTGCAGTGAGAAGACAAGCACACAAATCAAGGTGCAGCTCACAGAAGGACAATAGGCTGTCACCAGCGTGTAGATGACAGAGGACTCCGAAGCAGGGAATGCTAGAGAAGTGTGTATCGATATATAAGTGACAAGTAACTAACACAAGGGTCCAGATCTGCCTGAGGTCCTTATCCCCAGTCATATACATTGTGCTGAAGCTCCACCACCTAACCTATACATGGTGACACATATCTATGACCCCAACCCAATTAATATTTTTGTAATGTTTCTTTAAGAATCATGTAGTGTCAGCAACATACTAACATCCTTCAGAAGAGTTAGATCTAATGAGGGCTCTTCCCAAAAATATACCTGAAAACTATCCCACCACAGACCTACCTTCGCTGCTTACTGACCCAGACCTGGGTTTTCAGCTAGCAGACACGGCTACCAATCCAACGACTCCAGGCCACCACGTGAAGCGCAGTAACAGTTGCTTACTGACCTCTGTGAACACCCAAGACCCTGCCCAATACTTCAAGTGCCACACCAAAAGTGAAAAGTGCCACACCAAAAAGTTCAAGTGTCACACTAAAAATATTAATGTTTCTTGCCTGAACACTCAATTAGTTCACTGAAAAGGGGGAAAAGAGGGACAGTAGATCAGATTGCAGAAATAGCACTGTCTTTCAAGGACTGACTGTATTTCCAATTGGCTGCCTAAAAGCTTCTATTCAGGCCTTTTTCAAACGCGTACAGTGGTTCTGGATGAGAGGCCAGTGACCTGCCCTTTGAGACTGCCACTTCACCATTGTGAAACTTCCTGCATTATTGGTATCATTATGGGGTCAACTCCACCACTCTGAACCTGACAGGTAAACTTCAGCAACAAAAATCTCAGGGCATCAATTTTAGTGATAGCAAACAATTTGAAAAATGTTTGTTCTAACCACAGCAGGAAATTCGTGCAGTTGCGTTGCCTTTCACAGATAGGGGAGGGAAAGAAGAAAAGAGCAGAAGGCGTTGCTGGCTTTTTTTCCCTTGAAATTGAGATTTCATCAGAATTTGTTTTTCTATGCTTTAGGCACAACTTTTCCAATAACATGCTGCAGAAGGGCTTGTTTAGAAATGTACATTAGATTCAAAACCGAATGCTACTCCAGAAACCACACAGGATAGAAGTGAAGGGGCTTATGGGATAGTCTGTCAAAATCATTAGGTTTTCTTACTTCCTCTTCTCTACCCATACTGTAAATCATATTAGCATATAATTACTGTACTGTGTCCAGCTCTGGATCCCTCAACGTCTGAAGGATACAGACAGTTGGAGCGAGTCCAGAGGAGGCCACGGAGATGCTCCGAGGGCGGGAGCCCCTCTGCTCTGGGGACAGGCTGAGAGACTTGGGCTTGTTCAGCCTGGAGAAGAGAAGGCTCCGGGGAGACCTTATAGCACCTTCCGGTGCCTGAAGGGGCTACAAGGAAGCTGGGGGGGACTTTTTACAAGGGCCTGTAGTGACAGGACAAGGGGTAACGGGTTTAAATTGAAAGTGGGGAGGTTTAGATTGGATATCAGGAAGAAGTTCTTCCCGGAGAGGGTGGGGAGGCACTGGGACAGGTTGCCCAGAGAAGCTGTGGATGCCCCATCCCTGGAAGTGGTCAAGGCCAGGCTGGATGAGGCTTGGAGCAACCTGGTCTAGTGGAAGGTGTCCCTGCCCATGGCAGGGGGGTTGGAATTGGATGATCTTTAAGGTCCATCCCAACCCAAACCATTCTGTGATTCTAGATAAACTACAGACTAAAGTGTAAATTCTAAGATTTCTTTTAAACAATATACTTCTATATAACGTAACTTTTCCACAGAATTAAAATAGAGTGGTGTATTTTGAAAACACTCCCTGTTTCTGCAGTAGATAAGGACCTGCTTTTTGCAAGTAACATGTAATTATTTTAGTGACTCACTGCTTAGAGAAGCCGAAGGTAAAAAAGTTCTGTGAACATCATCACACAAAAAGGGACTGAAAAAGTGTTAAAAGCACCGTTGGGTATTCAAACATCACACAGAACTGCATAACTCCGCAGTAAAATATGGAGATGGATTCCTTCACAGAGGAACAACATCTGTCAGCATAGCTTGGTCCAGAAAGAGGAGGATGTTTGCATGTAGGTCACACCACGTTTTGGCAGCATGTACTGCGGACATACGTTGAGTGGCCAGATGACTTTCCACACTATTTCTTGAAAAGATGCCCCCAAAGCAAAATAGGCCGAGTCATTCTCGAGTGCAAAGGAAGTTTCTTCATTTTGCAAGAGGGCCGTGACTAAAACATGCAAACAGAGGAATGAAAATCTCTTCGTACTCTCATTTCTAAAGGTCTTTTTTAAGCTTTAGTGCATAATTAGTGAATATTTGTAGGAAATTAAAAAAATAAAACCCCAAAAGAGAACATCCAAGCCCAGTAGTAACTACACAAAATTATACAAAAAACTTATGTTTTGAATGACTGCAAGATTTTAGGAAGCTTTCAGCATTCCACAGAGTCCGGAAGACATTGCAAAATGAGGGTGTATTTTTTTCACTGGGTACCATGGATGTTCAAGGCTAGGAGTCTTGATCGTGATTATTATGATTGTGTTCATAGAAAACTTCAGTACTATGCAACAGCAGGTGAGACCCACCTACACTGTTGCCTCGTCATATCAGCATCATATCTCTAATTATTACAGATAACTTATAGCCTATTAAGATGAAAGAGCATGTTTACTTGACTGAATGGCAGTGAGACATAAAAACTATATATTGTAGTTTCAAACTACAGAAAATCAGACATACATTTGCATTTTCAAAATGATATCACAGAACAGATGCAGCCCATCAAAAATAAAATGACGAGAATTTATTTTTATTATGCCATTTATAATGCTTCAAAAAGCATGAAACGAAATAATTAATTTCTGAAGCAAACTCCCAAACTGGTATGTTAGAAGAAAGCAACCGAAGAAAACTTATTTTTCAACAAGCAAGCAGGGCAAAAACCTGTGGAAGTCAATAAAATGCTTTAAATCAGTAGATTTCAGTAAATGAGAGCATCTGGAGCAGCAAATCTTGCTGCCATTTTCAGAATGGCCAGGACTGTGATTTACCTGAGAACAGATAAACAACCTGTCAGTGTCACAGGAAGAGACTGAAAGAACCTTCCTATTCAAGGGTAACTTTTCTTAATAAAACTGTCTATCACTCAACAACTTAATTAACATTCAGAGCTCAAAGCTCTAGGTACAGGCGAGCAGAAGAACACTGATGTACCTGTCACGGTGAACCTAGGTTAAAGTTATTGCTAGGCTGACTAACCTGTCACGAAATACCACGGGACAAACCTCAACTCGCCAGGTCTTTTGCTTATGTGAGACTGAATATTGATTATTTAGTAAACCATCCACTGCTTAATTTTAAATCACAGTTCAGAATTTACCATCATTGTAGACTTTATACACGACATGGTTTTAGTCACTCTGTCTCTGTGACTGCAGGTCCTATGCAATCAGTACAGTTTCCATCACAGTAGCTTCTTACTGATAACCACAGAAGTTCCTACTCCGTGCTTCTCATGGTCAGAAATGAGAACTATTCAAAAAGTGTTTTGGGGAAAAAAAAGGTTAATCAACACCAAAACAGTTAGTTTAGTTTGAGAAAGATGGGCAGTTGTAAGAAAACACACTGGAAGCTGCATGTTTGAAATTCAGCAATATCCAAATTAATTTAATTTTGCTCAATCCAAATTTGACCTAGCATTTCAACAGTCACTTCATTTTTTTCTTTTAAAGATAAAACTCAATATAAAATTTAAATATTTCATTCAGTTCAAATTTTTTTCTGACTTAGGGCTTCCACCTATCACTGCTTTCCACCTTCTAAAAGCCACCAGAGCACAGGGGCCAGCTGCCACTGCCACCAACACACCAAATCTGCCTCTCAGCAAAGCACGACTTTGTCCCTCGATGAACTAGACTCAGACTCCCCAGAACGTGCCACCTCCTGCTCTATAGAATAACTCTGCTTTTAGGTCAGCAGAGCCTAAAATACACGCAATGCTGTGCACGTGCCTTAGGCACTTGCATTTGAAACTTGTTAGCCCCTATCTTCAACCACTTATAGCCTGACCCCACCTACACAAAATTCAGTTGCAGTCAGAACACCAACCCTTCTTAGGCTTTCAGATTTGTCCCCAGATGCATGGTTCGATAACAAGATAATTTCTCAATTATTTTGTTTGAAGAGAGGAGTAAGTTTTAAGAAGTGAGTAATAGCTACAATCTATTTTGCTAGTGCCTGTTATACACTGGTGTCAGCATAAGGGGGAACTAGTTAAGTATTTGCTGCCTGATTTTTCTTATTACTATCATTTATTTTTTTAAGATTCATGACAGTAAAAAGTCTGTATAAATATAAGGCAGGACACAAAAACAGGATTAGTGCTTCTATTGTACAACACATTTTAAATACATTTATTATAATATACGATTACTTCTAGGTGCAACTGCAATGAACCAAGTTTCTCCACATCTATATTACATACTTTCTGTGCTTTTTAACTGTGAATTTATTTTAGCAAGATAATATACCTGCAAGAAACAGCTACCTCACTCATTCTATTATTTCCTTCTTATGCTGGTTCTGGATTTTTTGTGTGCATGCACTTTAAATGAATGTTCACCCATTACTGTCAAGCAATTTGTCTTACCACTACACGCTTTTTTCTGTAAATCACAAATACCCTGCTTTCTAAACTGTTTGCGTGCTTAATGACAGTGCCTTGCTGGAAGGGAAGGAACATTAGTAAATTAGTAGACCACATAAGAAAAGAACGCGCGAGATTATCAAAACCACTTTCCCCATCACTGTGAAGGCTGCTACCTCACACAGCACACACAGTTGAACAAAAGTTAAGGGCTGAAACTTTTTTGACACGGCGGATTGCAAAAGATCAAGAAAAACTCAGAAGATCACTCAAAAGAGACAGATTACATAGAAATGAAGACTCTCTGGGCAAAACAGAAATCAGTTCCCTGACAGCTATTTAGTATCAGCTTCTCTCAAGAGGTGGGCAGGACTTTCCTACAATTTTTATAAACTACATAATCTTAGCTACGAGACATGCTGTCATCATGAAAGTCAACATTTCCTATGACCTTCCCTAAGGATAACATGTGCATTGCAACATAATTATTTTGGGCTGGAAATCATTCTCGTATTGAATACTCCTGTGCCATCTTTCCACTTGAGAAAATAGCTCACCCAACACAATTCTAAACATGATATTGTGTCAAGCTGACTTATTTCCATTTCAATAAATCTGCCTGATATTTTCCTCCTTTGCCAAGACAGGTGCACCATCCAAATAATCCCGAGATCAGCCCTTCTGGAGGGTTATGATTGAAAGATGTTATCCCGTTAGGTATAGTTGGACGAAGCATTTCAGCAGCATCTCACATGTATCCCAAAGATTGCCTGGGAAGGTTCCTTAAAAACCTCTAGATGGAAAGGAGGCCTACCTACTTTCCACTAAGAATTTTTATCACTTCTTTTGCTGACAGGCATTAAAAAAGAATCACTGGATCTATTGTCTAATGCTATCGCACTTGTTCCCGTTTCTAAATAACATGTGTCACAGTCCTGGGTACATTAATTCTCAGCATTAATAACAACAACTTCCAAAACATCTAACAATGCATTTTGAGGACTTCATACATTTTCAGCTTTGCTTTTACATATCTGTCTCAGCTCTGTCCAGAAAACTTCTCCTTCTGATTAACTTCTGACGTTTCAATCCACTGACCATTTTCAAGCCGCAGGTAATAAAAGGGCCTTTCTCCTCACAAAACGGGATCCAGTCTCAGCCTTTGCACCTCACAGGCAAACCAGCCGTGGGACACCAGGGGACCATGTCCTGGCTGACAACAGGACTTGGCGTGTGCACCACAGGGCTTCCTGAGCCACCTTCCCAGTTAATCCCAAACAGGTCCAGACGTAGGAGGGGCACCTCATTCCACGTTTGCCTATCTTGTGCGTGCCCAGTCTCTCTGCCAGGAGAGAGCCAGCCAGTATGTGGCGTTTGGTGTGGCACAGGCTAAGTGGAAGCTAAGCAATACACACCACACAGTAGCACGCTACTGCGGCTGTACACCTAAGAGCTCACCTGTACAGGAGAAATCATCCACACGGACGTATCCCATGACACAGTCACAACGATAGGATCCAGGCAAGTTAACACACACAGTATTGGCATGACAGTAATGCATCTTGGCAGCACACTCATCAATATCTGCGGGGAAGAAGAACCAAGGAAAGTCACAGTCAGGCACAGTGACACAAATAGTATGACACAACATTAGAGTTTCCATTTAATTTCCATGTAAAACTCCAAAGGCAATCTGGTTCAACTGCAGCATCAAAAAGCAAGGCAAATTTAGTAGAAAAGTATTCCTTAAAATAGAGCTAAAACTCCTGTGTCATAGTAATGAGCTCCTTCCACTGTTCTTCATGAAATCCTAGGTTTTTTTAACTCTGGAACAGTAACACACACATTTGGGGTCTTTCCTATGACAGTGCTAAAAGACAAAAAGTGATGCAGATTTTTCCAACACATAAAACAGCATCAGAATTATTGGACACTGCAAATCCCATCTCACCGCCAAACAAAAGCAGGTACAGTAACTCCGCAGAGCACGGCATCAGTTGCAGTGCTGGATAGATTCGGGGTGGCAATGTTTGTCAAGGCAGTGCAGCAGATCCAACTGCAGAGTTGATCAGCAGGTATTCCAGCCCTCCAGGTTCATCCAAATGCTTTGACAGTGCCCTGTCCCCGAAACACACTGCTGCTGCCGGAGCTGCCCAGCAGCGCTCTGAGCCACTTCACGTGCCGCACAAGCAGAAGGCTGAGCCAGTCACCTAAGCCCGTTTTAAGCCTTCTTTACATCATCCCAACAGAAAAAGAATAAAAGGAGTGGTAGCAACTCGACCCCGTACCTCTGTTTGCTTGAGCAATCTCTACTACTGCTGCAAATCCAACACTCAACACTGTTTCCCAACAGTGACTCAAACCTATCATTGACTTGCCTGTTTAAATATCCCAAAGCTCTGTGATATCGTAAACTGTAAAATCTGCCCCCAACCTTCCCCACAAAACCAGATATTATAATGAAGAATTCTCTTTATTTTTTTCTCAGCAGGATAGATTTTCCGCTTAGTAGCACAGATTTTAGATAAAGTAATTCATGGTTTTCAAAAGATTAATTCTAGTGTTACATATGTCCACACAAAGAAAGATGAATCAGACTCATTTTTTCCCCTCTATGATTTTCTCCTTGTCATTGACTGCTCACACTCAAGAAAGGTATTAATTGACAGCACAGCCGGAGGACTTCCCCAGTCAGTGGGGTACAGCTGAGTTGGTCACCCCAGTGTGGTCTCCTACCACAGCTACCTGTGGAGACCAAGCTACAGTCTCCCTTCTCCCTCACCACACAGTGCTTATAGAGACACGACGGAAGCAAGGGGTTAGTACCATAATGTCAGGATTTAGCCCCAGAAGATGGGGAAGTTTAATTGTGCACATACGGTGCTCCTGGTTGACTAAATTCAGGTATCCTGTTTAACCTCCCTAAACCAAAGTAGCCAGAGTTGAGATGCACCCACACTTTCCAGTCTCTAAAAATGAAACACATGCCAGCTATACTCACACTCTGTATACTACAGACATCTGTCCAGTAGGAACGACTAGCTAAATCACTTTGTGTTGGCCACCAAACAGCTGTCAGTTGGCAGTGATTTCCAACTGCTGCCAACTTGGGCTGAATTAGAAATGATGGCCTGGAGGCAAAAGACTTTGCACACCACTGCAAACACCTTGAACTATCTCCTTCCAGCATTTCTGTTGCTTCTGTTGCAGTGCCACTTGACGAAATGAATTTTAAAAAGTCAGGAGCATCAATATATGGAAGATAAAAGCCAAGAAAAATCCTCCCACATGTCTTGTTATCACACCACTGAGGGGTACAGCCACTTGGGAAACACTCAGGTGTTGACGTGTGTTCACACTGTTCTGCTTGCAGCCTCTTTTTAATAGGCTTTCGGAGCATGGCTTTGAGGAGTTTTGTTCTTGCATATCTAATAATTTTCTAGCATAAAAGGGAAAGGAAGGAAAAGATGTCTGGAAAGAAAGCAAGAATGTCAAAACAGCAACCAATTCACCTGAAAATTAACCTTATGCACTACACTCTATCTCAAATTTTCTCTGAATTCACTGGACAATATTCCTCTTTCTTCCCCGAAAGGGAAGCAAGAGTATTGAAAATCCCAAAGGTGAAGGAATTTGAACTTTGATTCACTGCCAGCAAGACCACATTACCGTAACACAAAATACGAGAATACCCTGTGGTAAAAACAGAATTCACAACCTATATGAAAATATTACTGTGGGAGAATTCCTCAAAAGGAGGCTAAGGATTTCAAGTGATGACTTGACTATAAGTATGGGAATTGAGAACAACTGACACTGGGCTGCTGCAGAAGTCCTTGAGTCCAGGAAGAAAAGGCTGGGCCTTACAAAGGAAGCAGAAGGAACAAAAGATCCCTCTCTTCAAACTTTGCTCATTTATTTAACTCTCTTCTCAGTCTTTCTTGGTGCATTTTCCATAAAACCTTTCAGTATTTCACATATTTTACCGTTTCAGTATTAGCCTTCTACTAATACACACATTTCCTTTCCAGAGACTCGTACTGAGAGGTCAAAACCGGCAATAGTATTTTCTTATTAAAGCCCGTAGGGCAATGCTAAAGCTGTTGTTCTGGACCACAATTCTACAAATTCTTGTAAAAGGTTAGGTATTCATCACAAAAAGCTTTGGGTTTTTACTTAATATTGTTAGAGTAAAATCCATACAGCACACAGTGGTATATATCAGCTCAGTTGTAATGGAACTCAAATTGTGATTCATGGGTATAGATTGCTTGTCGCATTTGAAATATTAGAGCTCATCTTCCAGTGGTCTTTTGAGGTAATAAAAATACATGATTTATGTTTCTCTCTAGACTGCTAAAGTAGTTTGTTTTTCTTTTAAAAAGCTATACTTATGGTCTTTAAAATGAGACTTGACACAGCACAATGATCATTCACATATCACCAGCTTCCATCTACATACGCGAGCTCTTAGCAAAAACAAAGACATTTGGGCTTCAGCTTTCCAGTGAGGACAATTACGTTACAGGCTGGGTTGCTCTGGTGAGTGCTGTTCTGCTGGGTACAAGTGCTTCTTTAAGAGTTAGCGAAACCGAGTGCTTTGCCTATGCAGAGCTCTCTTTGCCACAGTTCTCACCTACCCCACAGCTAATCAGTTCTCACCACTGCAGTTGTAAAGAGTGCGTGTGAACTTACGGGAAAATGTACGCCTACTATCCTGCATTATTTGTGCCATTGCACTCAGCAGCGCTGTGAGTACGCACAGACAAAACGCAAAAACAGCATCTCTGTGGCACTACCTGCTCTGCACCCGACATGCTTTTGGCCACGCGGCAGGCACTCGTCTTCTCATACCAACCAACCAAGCAAAACAAGGCGGGATGGAAAGACAACACAAATGGTGCTCAACCTGTGGCCAGTGACGGAGGTTTTCTCACCTGCAAATGTACTTTACAAGCTTTACAAACCGCTTAACTACTTTTATGCCCAACTTGGAATTCTACTACTAAATAATCAAAATATTTGAATATGACAATGAGACACCAAATGACAACTACAGCATCTTTTTACTGTTTGTCCCCTCCAACAGAAGTCACATGAAACCAAGTTCATCTCTGCTGTAAAGCGGGCATAGTTCCTGTTCATGGCAATGGGAGTTTTGTCCCTCCACCCAAAAGGTGAAATGGACCTGCAATTCTTTAAACTGTTAGTCCTGTAATGACCACGAGTGAATAATCTTAAAACAAAGCACACTTGGCCTCTGGAATTGCAGATGACTCTTTGCATAGGTAAAAATAATCCATTTGAACATGAGCAGTTTCATTAGCTGGTTTTGGAGCTTCATAGTTTGACTACTGGGAGATAACAGCATTGAAATTAAAATGAAATGAAACAAACTACGAAGTGTTCTAGAGCACAAACAGATGATGTATTTGGAAATCTGTTAAGGATCAGAATCAATTACTCCATTTGCAACTATCTCCCAATTACTCGCTTTCTGGTTGAGGAGAGTATTTTCCCAAACTTAATTCTAATTTTCAAGCAATCTCTAAGGAAGCCAAGACAGAAAAGCAAACACAGTGGGGGAAAAAAAAACAATCTCTGCAGAAAGTCCTGATCCCTAATTCATGACTTCCAACTAGGAAATATTATTAAGAGGGGTGGGAGGGTGGTAAATTCCCCTCCCCCTTTTTTATTTAAGTTAATACTATACCTCAACTTGAATTGTATTAAATCCTGGTCTAAATAACCTGGATTTTTAAAAAAGTAAAACCAACCTGTGTTGTTATTTAAATAATATAAAAACTTAAGATGTGTTCACAAGCTGATGGCATCATATTAACAGTTTCCAGAACAGTGGAGCACATCAGTAGCAGAGCATAAGAGAGGTCCTAAAATTTCAGTCACCCTATGCTTATGTGAAAGTGAACACATGCTGTTTTCACTCCACTGACTTAGCAGCTCCTCGTTCATTATATTTACGTTTTGCTCTCCAAATTCTCCCTGATTCTGTCCTCTCCTGCTCTGATCTCCTTTCTGCTGCCAGATTCACTTCATTTCAGCCCAGCTTGCCTTCTTTTTTCCCCCCTTCCCATTGTCTGTTCTCTTTCACATATGTCTAAAATACCCCATACCTGGTTTTCACCTTTAGCACAGGGTTAGTTTCTCAAATTGTGCAATACAACCCTCAGGGAGCCATAAAGCACTAGACAACAGCAGTCAGCAGTTCCCTGTGAGCTGGCAGCAGCTCAGCATCCTCCAGTTGCCTGAGTAAGAAAAGACTAATTATTGGCTGCAAATGTTTAGGCTAGCCTTAAAACTGTTTACCAACTTGGACTCCTTGAAAGCAATTCACCTTCTCCAAGGCAGGGCAGCAGACACAGGTGACCCTGGTCATTCCACTGACCTGGGCGGACACAGCTGCTGCCCAGTCAAGCAGGAAAACAACCCAAACCAAAAGCAGATAAGCTGAAGGAAAATTTCCCTTTCAGTAAGGCTGAGAAACATTATCCTAATGTCATTAAGCAACTAACTAGGCAAAAGTGCCTTCATAAATTTGGGCTGGTGTAGCGTCACCTGGGAATCCGTAAGCAATAAAACAGCTATCAATATAATAACATCAGGAAGCACTATCACTTTGACTTTTAGAGTGTCATTAAAACGGTGCAGCCTCTTCCTCTGGGCACCACGTAAAAGTGCTTTACACTGATACACCTACTTTACGAGCAGGACGAGTACCAGTATTCCAAATCTGCTTCTATCAATTTAACAGCCCCTCTAGGGAGGACAACTGTATAACTATCAGGTTAAACAAACTAGCAAATAAATTAACACTTAAAAACACACATTCACATGCAAATCACACCTGAACAGTCACTTTCCAGTGCAGACCACCCTCAACTCATGTAACACTCCTGAGAGGGACAGAAGAAAACTCAAGTGAAGTTACCTTCCTCCTCTTCAATACTGTTAGGCTTCAGTTCCTTTACCAATCACACCCTGTGAAGCAACTGGACGTTCTCAAAGCAAAACCACATTACCAACCCTTTGCTACCTATTACGCAGCTACATCAGTAAACAGTCCACCCAGCAAAAAGGAAAGTGGTTGCTTTCTAAAAGCCGGCCCAGTGAAATTCAGCCTTCGACATTCGGGTATTGCCTAGGCACAAGACGAGCTCCTCTTCTCCATCCTCGTTAATGCTTTAGTCTCTTCATGTTGCAATTTTTTGCCTTTAAAAAATGAAAATAGAAAACAGAACTTCTCATATCCTGAGTCTCCAATAATCTGACCAACTCCTTGGAGCCAGGATATTTCAGCTACAGCCATTCTGCTCATCATTCCTCAAAATATCACAGTCCTACCATGAAAGGCAGCACCCTACTCTTGAAAGCTTGCTGTCCAGACTATGCAGTGTCCCTCTAATTGAGAAGACTTTCCTTTTATTATTCTACTCCTCTAAGGAAAACTGAAAATCTGCAGTTCCTCTCTCCCTTGTCCTTTCCCGCCTTACGCTGGCAATCTACAATGCATTATTAAATGGTTGGTTTGGGGGGATTGCCTTCAAGGGCCTTGAGATCTCTTAGGATAAAAGCAGTTCCTTAAATGGAACTTTTCATTAAAAATCATTTAAATCTGTTAGAAAGCTGCCACTGACACGTTGGCATTAAAGAAAATACAAGTAATGTGGTGCTGTTTTTTTAAGAGAAAGGACTTGGTTTTTACCCTAAGTGAATTACTGCAGTCATTTGATAAATACATTAATAGAAAACGTTCACAGACTTATAAATATTACTTTTTAAAAAATATTTGCAGCTATAAGCTCTTAGGGATGGTACATAACTTATTCATAAGGTGTCTCTGACAGTTGCAATTAAGTTATTTTAAAAAATACGCAACAGAATTCACATATGATAATGCAGCTTAGAGAACACAGATTAAAAATAATCACAAAAAGCAAAATGAAACATTTGGGGGAACAGGTTTTGGCTAACGGCACCAGCTCAGTCATTCGCTCAAACATGCTAAAGCAACTAGCAAAAACAAGCCATGATTTTTGTCTAACAGCAGACGCTATGATGTTTAGAACTTAACTGAAAACCGGATTGTTTTATCCAGGATTATTCAAGCCTTTTAATATTTTCTTTCTTTGAAAATACACTGATATTTGTATCTAGAATGCACGGCAGCAGAAGAGGCTACTAAGCAGCGTGCCTGAGTGGGTGTACAGACTTTTCTCTAAAGATGCTGCTTAATTTGCTCTTTTGCTAAGTGTCTTACAAGGGGCTATGGAACGAGCAAGCTGTTTTCTTGTTTCGGAGTCTGTCTGACCAGCAGGACTCAGAGCTTTTACCCAAGTCAGTGCCACCATTCCTGTTCTCTGGCTCCCACCTCCTGGACTCAATCAAAGAGATCAGGGACTTAGAGGAGAGCCTGCTATAAGGGATTTGTGGATTCTGAGGAACATTCGTTACACCTTCCCATGGACTTTACAGCACAGAGGTTCTTCATCACCCCCCAGGTATTTTAACATACTCGGGCATACCAGCAGCTACTTCAAGAAAGAATTCTATAATTCAGGGAAATGACCTGGTGTCTACCAGAAAAAAGCAAAGAACACTTTTATGTCCTCTTGGGCAGTATTAAGCCCTCTGAAGAGTAAAGAGTAAGATGTGTCTGCTTCTAACAAGACCGCTTCAACCAAAATGAAGTTCAACCCAAATAAAGTGGTGCTGGCCCCACGGGAGTGGCTGTCCCTCAGAACTTCGCGGGACCAGGCCTACAACAGAAGACGCTGTCCACTCGGTGGTTGAGAGTACTCAGGGGATTTCATGGGTTACACAGCTATCACTGTAAACCTCGAGAGCAGGACGAGGTAATGAACCAGCAGGGATCTGTGCTCCCTCTGTCTGGAGTCTGAGCAGTATTCTTGGCAATACCGCCAAGAACTGCAATACGTAAGAGTTAACTTCAGAGAAAGATAAAGGGAGAGGGAAGGACATTTCAGTTGGAAGGGACCTACAGTGACCTTCTAGTCTACCTGCCTGACCACTTCAAGGCTGACCAAAAGTTAAAGCCTGTTATGAAGGGCATTGTCCAAATGCTCCTTAAACACTGCCAGGCCTGGGGCACTGATCATGTCTCTAGGAAGCCTGTTCCAGTGCTTGACCACTCTCTCAGTAAAGACGCTTCCTATCGTCCAGGCTAAACCTCCCCCTGGCACAGCTTTGAACCATTCCCAGGCGTTCTATCGTGGGATACAGGGAGAAGAGCTCAGCACCTCCCTCTCCACTTCCCCTCCTCAGGAAGCTGCAGTTAAGCTTACTGACAACCGTGAGTTGGGCGGCTGAGCACTGGGCTGAGGCGGACAAGGAGGTTCCCAGGGCCCTGGAACAGCTGAGGGACCCTGACACAGCCTGGGCATTGCCAGGAGCAACCGTGGAAGACTTCAAGCGCCCTGGGGAGCACCAGCAGCATGGTGGGAGGGCGTTGGTTCGAGTGGGCAAGGGGTGCGGGCAGGCCCCAGCCATGGCGGCCACTCCAAGGAAAGCCACGGCTAGGAGGAACGCGGCAACCCAGACGGAGCTCCCGCTCAGGGATGATGCTGCTGCCCAGGTCTCCGGCTGCAGGGAGTGCCTCAGCCTGTCCCTCGTAGCCGAGGGCAGCAGAGACGGCGCCTGCGTGAGGGGTGAGCAGGTCCATGATCTGCTCGGCTGGTGGCGGGGCTGAGGGGGAGGTGGAGAGGCTGAGGAG
>NW_010260043.1:0-2214 GCF_000690775.1 Eurypyga helias
TATTATTAGTAGTATTTGTATATCTATTAATTTATTGTTACTTAGTAAATAGTTCTTATCTCAATTTTATGAGCTTCCTTATTTCTTTTTCCTCCAATTCTTCCCCTCTGCTGGAGGAAAGGAAAGAATCTGTGAAAGCAGCTTCGTGATATTTTGCCAGCTGAAGTTAAACCACGACACCTGTGCAGATCAGATTTGTCAGTCAGTTTCCACAGTGCATGATTAGAAAAAACTTCAGCAAAGCCATACAAATAAGAATTCTTTTAAGGTAAGTATTTTTACATTACTTTAGGTAAAATTCCATTAAACTCATTCTGGATTTTTAAATACCAGTGCGGCTAAAAGTTTTACGGCAGTAAAGTTTGACAAGGTTTGGTATAAAAATTGTCCTTAATCTGTACCATGTATACAGTGATGTTGGAAGTTTTTTCCTTGGTCTAGAGTGTCCACTGGAGGTAGCAGACTGTTTACTAATATAAAAAGGAATTAAATATATGTTACATAGCATGATTTTAATAACAACTGCAGTGGTAGAAGGCAGCCTAAATTTTTTATCCATGTCTGTTTTTTTCTCAAATGAAAGAGGAAGACACTGTAGAGCTTTTCTTTTTGTAAAATAGTGACAGATTTTATAATACAGATAAAATATTTACACAATATGACTTGCTTATCAAAAGCACAGGCGTTTATGAAAAGTCAGAATCTTAAGATCTGTGTTGCCTCTGGGTCTAAACCTTCTCAGTAATTGTCTTCAACTTATTCACTTTTAGAAGCCCACCTGCTGGCTATAAAGAGCTATTTTCTTTCCTTGATTCTTAAGGAATATTCATCATGTGTTACATATTTCTGTTTACTACCATGCCAGGCATTTTTCTCTTTTGGAGAAAAGCCATATGTTCCTTGTTTGTTAGCTCTTATGTAAATATCACAAAAATAGTTAATATATTGCCTTCCATAGTCTTACATTCTTGAATTAAGATTTGCGTTAGCTTACTAAATAAAAAAGAGCTTAAGACAAAATTTTCCTACATGGATTCATCCCAGAATAATTTTATGTTGTCTAGTCTTGTGCAGGCTTAGAGAGATCAGGTTCCTGGGGAAACTTGTACATCAGGACATTTTTCTTTGTGATTTGTCTATGGTTTTATTTATTATATGAAATGTTTAAAGTGATAATCTCACTGAGACATGTATTATTCAGTTATGGAGTAAGGTACTACTATAAAGGGGTCAGAATCTTCCCTTTACTAGAAATGTTTGAAATTATTTTGTTTTTGCAGTTAGTGGTAGTTCTGGTGATAGAAGTCTTAGCTTCGTCAGCTCCTTGGTTCCTGCAAGTGATTTCTGCATCATCTGGTAACATAAAAATTAACAGGGATTATGTCTCCCCTGTAGAAGGTCTATTAGACTTTTCCTACCTATGCCATGTTACTTTGGAAGAAATTTTGTAATTAAAAAATAATTGAACTGTATTTTCTATATGAATTACAGTTTTCTGCAGTAATTTCTAAAAAATTCTGTTGATATACTTTCTCTTCTTTGCAATCCTTTTAAAAAAATTCACCTCCAGTGCCAGTGATTTCCTAGCTAAAGGGAATAAAAAAAAACCCCAAAACAAAAACAAAACCAAAAACGATTTGCATTCAAATGAAAAAACTACTGCTTATTTTGTTAAAAATATTTTAATCTGTAGTCTACTTTTCTCAAATAGCTGTCAGAGGCCATTCTTTGCAGGCTAAAAGGCTTTTCTTAGAATGTCTAAGTGGCTACTGTAGTTGTAGATGTTTCAATATGATGATCATATTGAAGAAGCCAAAAGCGAACCAGTCTATACAGGAGATAGAATTCCCATTCTGCCATAGTTAATCTTATAATCAATAACATTGGTTCTACAATAAAGAACAAACAGCTAATTCATGCAGTATTACTGTCAAAGTTGCCATTCTGGGGAGAACTATTGGCTTTTTAGCACTAAGCTATATATATATCAGCACTCTATTCAGTTTTCACCTTTATTACAACTATCCAAATTGTATTGCCACTCCCCCTTTTTTCAGCCTTTTTTCCCCCTGCAGCCTCAGATCTGTTTCCAGGGGGAGGGAAAAAATATTCAAAATGGAAGTTAGATCTCCCCCAAAAAGGTTATATTGAAATTCATGACTATCCAATGAGGTCAGCTTTAAAAGGAAACAGATTCACAGAATGGTAGGGATT
>NW_010260044.1:0-2864 GCF_000690775.1 Eurypyga helias
TTTCCGTCCCGGCGTCTCCCGCCTTCCCGCGAGGAGGGCAAGGTGCGGCGATTCGCCCCAAAGGACGTCTGAATGTCAGTCCCGGGAGCCTGCGGATTAAAGCGTCCCGGTGTGTCCCGCTCCGGTTCGGTGCCGGTCGGAGCGGGGTGTATCCCATGGGAGATCCCAGTCGCTCGGCCAGGGAACCCGTTACCGGGAGCTCGGCGCGGGGCAAGACCCCGGCGTAAGGAAGGACGATGCTCCCAGGGGGGGCGTGTCGCCACCGGGGTGACAGCAGGGTCCGGTTCCGCCAATCTTCGGCCCGAGGCTCACGGATTATTCGGAGCGTTGCTCCATTCTGGCGCCGGGTGACGAGAGCCCCTTCGGCCGTGCTAACGATGAGCTCGTCTCTGATTGCTGTCTGCTCTTTCCTAGGTTATGGAGACTGGAACTCTGGGACGAACAGAGGCAAGTAGAGTGAAAACCAGAGCGTTTGGGCGTGTTGCTTCCTTACCTTCCAGTTTAGATCCTTTTCCAGAGCCCGAGGGAGACAGGGACGAGGTCGGCGTCCCCGCCGCGGCACGGACCCCGCACGGCCTCTTTCCTGCACGGCCTCTTTGTCACCCGCCCGCGCCACGGTTTTCTTCCGTTGGCATAAAAACTCCCGCCAAAGCCAACAGAAACCTCTGTTGCTGTAACTGGTTACGCGGGAAAACTCCTCCGGGCAGAATATTTGGGGTTTTGGGGTTGTGCCGCTCGGAAAACCTGGGTGAAGACAGGGCAGGCGAGTGGAATTTGGGGGAGGGCGCCGAAACCCAAACTCCCTCCTCACTCCTGCGGCTCCTGAAGAAAGGGGTGGGGAAGGACAGACCTACTCTTGGGGCTTCAGTGATATTCCTGCGGTGGGATTTTCCTGCTCGGGGCAGGTTTGGCTCCTTTGGCCGGAGGAGGCGCCGCCGCCGTGGGGCGGGTACGCGCTGTAGGGTCGTCCCTTCGGGTTGAGGGGGCTGTAACACTGCTGACACGGCTGCTGGCACGGGTACGTCCTGCCTGCCTTCGCCTGGCCGCCGCCAGCTTCCCGTCAAGTGGAAAACCAGCCTGAAGTGGCTCTGGAGAGCCTCAGTTTTAACCCAAAACAGGTTATTTTTTGCCTGGGCTGTGCAATTCCTCTCCTGAGCGGGTCAGGCGGTGGAAGCGATGGGCTGCGGCTGCGTTTTACGGGAGTTACGCGAGCCAATCGTTCCCTGAAAACTTTGGGCTCCGCAGCTCCCGCTTTTTAAGTGCCTTAAAGAGAAGTTTCTGCTTTTCTGATTTTAATTCCCCGTGGCCGTTGCTTGGGGCGTCATGATTCCAATTAGAGATGTTAATGAAGCCAGGTAACAGGAAACAAATCCAGCTCTTCTGTTTTTGTGCCGCTCCAGGTTACGAAGGGTACGGTTACGGCTATGGATACAGCCAGGATAACTCGGGGAGTTACGGATACGGCATGGCCGCTTCCAATTCCTGGGATATGGCCAATTCGGACGTTGACATGAACCCCGACGGTTCGGGCGGCGGCAACGCCGACGCCGTCATCGCAAAGATGAACCAGCGCTTGGACATGGTGGCGCACATGGAGGCGGACACGATGCAGGGGGGACACTACGGATCTGGCGGGGACAGGTGAGTGCAGGACACGAGGGCAGGAGACGCCGTAACGACCTGCTGCTCGTTAAGGGTCGCTTTGTCCCTTTGCCGGCGGCGTGCCTCGAGGGAGCATCCAGGGCTGGCTCAGCCGCCCTTCCCTCATCTGCTGGGAGTGTAAAATGGGATTTTACCCTGCATTTTCTTTCACATCGTGCAAAAAAAGTCCAGATTTGGGACTCAGCTGGCAGCATTTCCAGCAGTGGCTGGAATTCAGGGTTCTCTGGTAAATCATTCCTAGAAGGAACGCTCTCCCGGGCGTGTTTACATGCCTCAGGAGCAGGGCTGAGGAAAGCAGGGCACTAGTTCGTGCTTGATCCGAGTTTTAGTTGCCGGTTTTTGGGGGCGGACCGAGGCCTGCGGCTGCAGCTGCAGTGAGGTGTCCGTAGCCGGAGCTGTGCTGGACACTCCGCGACGTAGCTGCCACCTCGCTGCTCCGTGGGGGGTTGAATTGCCAACAAACAGGGTCCTTTCCCCGAGGATTTGTTAATGTGTAGGCTGTGTTTTGAGCCAGGACTTGGCATTTTTGCACGGACGCTCCTTACTCCAGGTTTTTAGTGTCTGAAATAAGTAAAATTACGTTGGAGAGAGGAAAACTTGGGAGTAAATAGGAGCGAAGGCAACGGGACTGTTTTCCCTCTGCTCCCACGAGCTGCCGCGACTCAATGAAGTGGTGCCCCTGCTGCTGTAAATACCGGTTTGCTTCCCTCCCTGCCTGGCTTCGCCCGTGCTGGGAAGGGCTTGTGGCTCCTTCCCTGTATTCTTGTCCCCTCAAATGTAATTTTGGGCCTCCACGTTTCGATTTCGCGCACCGGCGGTCGGCTGCTGGCAGACAGGCTCCTGCCGGCAGCGTCTTTCCCCCTGTTCAGCACCGCTGTGCCCGTTGGGAATGGGATAGGCTTTGTTAAAAAGCCTAAACCTCCCTGCTCCGGGCAGGGTGATGAGAAACGTGGTAGGAGGAAGGGGAAGCGCTGGGAGAACGTCGGCTCCGGGCTCAAACGGCGCAGAAAAGGAGCTGGCACACTCCAGCTGCTCTGGCTCCGCATAACCGGACGCTGGTGGCTCCTCCAGTTGTGCCTGACCTGATTTTGTAGCCCCTTGTAAAGCAGGGTGACTTTCTTCCGGCCTCGGAGCCGGGATAACATCTTTTCCTCCCTGTCTGATTCCAATCCCTGTGCTCTCGAGGCCTCGCTGTGAAGCGC
>NW_010260045.1:0-3169 GCF_000690775.1 Eurypyga helias
GCCGTGGGGCAGGGCGGGCAGGGGGGCGCCGTGCCCTGGGTCAGGGGCCCCTCCGCGCCTCTGCGGACGGGGGCAGCGATAGTTGTTTCTGTTCGTGTTCCCGTGTCACCGGCAACCCAGCGTGTGGCTCACGAGAAAAATGATGCAGCACTTTCACTTGCTTAATAATAATTTTTTGCAGCTTAGTCGTCTTCTGCCGTAAATCTTCAAAGGAACTTAAGGAGCAGGGAAGGAAATGTATTTATTAAATATATTCCAACAGCATCTTGCACCATTATCTTAAGCAGCTCGTGGAAACATAAACATAAGGTGCCTTTCTCCCCCCCGCCCCAAGAACATGAGAGTCACAAATAGGCTTCCCCAAAGTAGGGACAGGTTTAGCTGGGACAGAGACCCACAGATTTTCTTAAACTGGGTTTTTTTGATGATTGAAGCAGGTATATGCCATCTTTAGGATGTGGCAAGTGTGAAAGCAATAATAACCATGGAATCTGAGGTGTTTGTAAGCTGTTTTTTCCGTATTTAAATTAAACAACCTGTGCATAGTTTCTTCTTGATGGAGGCTTTCTGGTATGCTTTCAAAACTGTAGTTGCAAGGTGTAGTACAGAGACTTAGCAATGAAAACAATATGCAAGAAATCAGCCTGTGTACTTGTCCTGAAAGAAGGGAAAAATAGCCTTCTCTATAACCTACCATGGGCTTTGAAGAATTCTAGTAATAGATATGAAGATCATGAAAACACCTAATTCCTGAAGAAAATTCACAAATCATAGTGGAAATTGTAGGTTAAAAAAAAAAATTAATGCATTCACATCTCAGGGTAAAGTTGGCTGAAACAGAATGATGTTCTTAGTGTTCTCTGTTCTTTTCTGTTTTTTTTTAAACATGGGTTTTGTTCATCTGCATAGTTTCAGCAGGTGCACGTGCGATGTTGATCTGGGAGCTGCACAGCTTCTCCCCATCACAGGACACAGTGTGTTGCCAGACTTTCATGTCTTTTTTTCCCTAGGTTAATCTGCGCTCAAATAATTCAGTGAGAAATACTGGGGGGAAAAATGCCAAACTCCTCTAAGTTCTAGAATTTAAGTGGGGCTAGTAAGGCCGTTACTTTTCCTAGTGAGTTGAGTGTTTTTATTGAAATATAATTACTTTCTGAAATACAATAACTTTCTGAAATACCTCTTTAAGTTTTGGTAGAGCGCTGCTGTTTCAGTACAAGGATTTTGCAAAGACAGAAAAAACAATTGGCATTAAAAAGCTTAATTATTTCTTTAAATGATAATGTTAGATTACTGAAATTCACATTTCCAAGATAGTTCGTGATGAAGTTTTAGCAGTTTCAAAATTTATTGTGCTGTAATGCCCCCCACTTTTGATCCTATGAAAGATTAATGGAAAATGTCTCTCCTGTTCTTGGTGGGTCCTGGAAAGGATCTATTATTTCCTGTTTTTCTTTAGGGAAAGTCCTGTAACCATACTGTGCAGATCAGGTCCCTTCTCTATATTCTCTTTAATATAATCAATTTGGTGTAGTAAAAACATGTGACAATAACTTAGCGTGTTGTTTGGAGGTCTTGGGCTGGGAGTCAAAAAAAGTCAGTCCCTTATGTTGTGTAGCAGCATAATGCATTTACTCAACTTTCAGTTTCTGTTTTGTTGAACAGGTTCTGCACTATTTTCCTACTGTAAAGGGAGTCTTGTCAACACTGACTCAACAAGATTGAAAAAAAAAAAAATCCCAAACTCAAACCCAAATATAAAAATCAAGCTTTATTATTTCCAAAGACTTCGAAATTTAAAAGATAGATCTTAGTTTCACATCATATGTACAGAAAGTGTCAAAGAAATATAAATGCTGCTTGCTTAAACAACTGGTATGGTGTTGTTGGGGTTTTTTTGTGGTTTGGTGGGGGTTTTTTGAGTGTAGTGCCAAGGTGGTTTTTATTTCAGATACTTTTTGCATGCTGTCTGAGCCTTTCTCAAACCCTTTGGCAGCTGAGAACTAAAATTTACATTCAGAAAGAAAGTAGAGAGTAGGGAGGGTGTTGAGGAATAAGACTTGAGCTAGTCAGTTTTTCAGTAATGATAGCCGTGCTCTGGGAATCCTCCCCAAACACATTAACCCTCATATTTGTTTGGTCAAAACTGAAGACAGACTGATCTGCAGGCAGTTAACCGAACTGATCGAGCTAATGTGGATATGCTCTTTGAAGTTAGTGACAGTAATTCCCTCAGTTGGCTGGATTGGCAACTTTAAAGATACTGTTTTGATTTCTGACTTAAGAAAGGCATGGCTGCCTTTGTATTTACATTGTAATCTTAACTTGTTTTCTGGCAGCTTGTTGCCCAATTCAGTGGTAGCCTACCAGGTAATTTGGATACTTTCCTCAAACCGTTCCAAGACTTCCTGGAAGTTGTAAACCCTAATGGATTAGTCTAGTGTTTCTGTCAGGCAGTACTTGTATCCCAAAAGAGAAAAAGAAATACCGTTCCATGGTGAGAGGCTGTCTCGGCAGAGAACAGGACAAAACAACGAATAGCACGACATCTTTGTAGCTAGATTGGATCAGAGACAGCAAAGTTTTTTTCTAAAATGTGGTTAATGTTGCATGCTCTTTACCTACTCCCCTTGCCTCTTTCATTCAGCTAGAATTGATTCTTGCAGAGAGTGAAAGCAATATAGCATCCGTTCTAAAATGATGGTGTTACTAATGTCTAGAGTGTCTTGGATATAAAAAAATTAATTTTTTTTAGAAATGGGCAAATAATAAAAAGGTGCAAGGAATCGGCGGGGTCGTCATAATAAGAAGAATGAATGGGTTTTGTATTGCTTCAGACCATGAATTGGAGTATTAGATGAAAGACAAGAGTAAGTGTGGTGGGTTGACCCTGGCTGATGGCCAGATGCCCATCCAAGAGCCTCTGTCACTGCCCTCCTCAGCTGGGCAGGGGAGAGAAAATATAAAGAAAGGCATGTGGGTCGAGATAAGGACAGGGAGGGATCACTCGCCAATTACCATCACAGGCAAAACAGACTCAACTTAGGGAAAGTTAATTTCATTTATTACCGCTCAAATCAGAGTAGAATAATGAGAAATAAACCACAAATCTTAAAACACCTTCCCCTCACCCCTCCCTTCTTCCCCGTCTCATCTTCACTCCTGCTTT
>NW_010260045.1:3259-45232 GCF_000690775.1 Eurypyga helias
TCAGGGGTAGGGATCCTCACACTCTGCCCCTGCTCCAGCGTGGGGTCCCTCCCACAGGAGGCAGTCCTTCACCAACTTCTCCAAGGTGGGTCCCTCCCATGGGGTGCAGCCCTTCAGTAACAGACTGCTCCAGCATGGGCTTCCCACAGGGTCACAAGTCCTGCCAGCAAACCTGCTCCAGCCTGGACTCCCCTCTCCATGGGGCCACAGCTCCTGCCAGGAGTTTGCTCCAGCGTGGGCTGCCCTTGGGGTCACAGCCTCCTTCAGGCATTCCCCTGCTCTGGCATGGGGTCCTTCCTGGGCTGCAGGTGGGTCTCTGCTCCCCCATGACTACAAGAGCACAGCCGGCCTCACCATGGTCTGCACCATGGGCTGCCAGGGGATCTCTCTGCTCCAGCGCCTGGAGTACTTCCTCCCCCTCCTTCTCCACTGACCTTGCTGTCTGCAGGGTTGTTGCTCTCACGTATTCTCACTCCTCTCCAGCTGCAACTGCACAGGTTTTTTTCCCTTCTGGAATACTTTATCCCAGAGGTGCTACCACCATTGCTGATGGACTTGGCCTTGGCCAGCAACAGGTCCATCTTGGAGCTGGCTGGCATTGGCTCTGTTGGACACAAATTGAACTGGCAGCTTTTCACAGAAGCCACCCCTGTAGCCCCATTGCTACGAAAGCCTTGCCATACAAACGCAATACAGTGTCATGTTCATTTGGCAAACTGTGAGCTAAGATGTACCTGTAAGGAAAGAAACTGGCCGTGGTAAATACTGAGTTTGGGAGAAATAAGGAGAGTAAAACTTTGTTTTGTGTGATTAATAGTAGAAAAAGGATATAAACAGAGATTGGGGAGTATCACAGTCACCATAACTCAGAGTATTACACTGGTTACCAACAGGAATCTAGAACTATTTCCCCCCTGTCCCCTGCCCTCAAGAGAAGGGTTAAAGCAGTAGTAGTACAGTAGTGATGTTGAAAAAATGGGGTCAGTGGAGCATTTAATAAGGTTACAGATGAGAAGGAAGATGATAATTATACTGTTTTATGGGGTGTTTTTGTAAGTAAATGATGATAATTATAGTCATGGATAAAAGAGGCACATTATTAAAAAAATATTAGTTTGGCTGCATTACATTATTTTGCTTTTGAAATTTTATCTTGAGTGAATAGAGCTATATGGTAGATATGCATGGTTAAAAGTGAGAGGAAGTAGAAGTTAGTCTAGATCAGAGATGCTTGTCTTAGTTGGTAGCTTGAAGAGTGGCCAGGCCATTCCTACGAATCATAAGGAAGGGTGTGGGTTTGATGGGTGTTTATAGAGATTGCCCAAGATATGATTATTGCGGAGGGCAGAAAAGGTAAGTAGGTGTGATTGCAGGCAGAGGTAGACTTGAACCGAGCTGGACTTCAGACTGCTTGTTTCTGAAATTCTGCCTGAGCGGACTTAGATTTTGTAGAAGTTTTTTAAAAAAGAGAGCAAGACAAAATCCCTGAAGCCTCTTCTTTGCTTAACAGCTTTCAGCTCCTAGATGTTTATGAAGCATTAAGCAGCATTTAGGTAAAAAATAGTGAAGTGTTCCTTTAGGTATTATATATGTCTCTTGTTCTGTGGTTGTATTCTGTCATATTCTGTGTAATACCAATTTTGCATTGGCTGTCTCGAATTTGTATTCACTCTGATGTATCACAATCAATTTTCTTTATTTTTAGGAAGCGGTTTTGAAAAATAGGGCAGGGTTAAGCTGAGACAGTTCATGCTTTCTATAAGAAGCCTGAAGGATGTTAAACCAATTCAAGATTTCCTAAGTGTGCTTTAATGGTACCACATCCAAGTATGTTGTTGTTTTGCAGAGGCTAAACCATTAAAACGACTAAAAAAATCTGTTGTTGCAGTGTGCTTAGATGGCATGCAGTAGCACTTCAAAGTAGAGGAAGACTTACCTTTTAATATGATAAGCCTGCATGAACTAATTCAGAACATTTAAAGGACTGGTGATATTTCTTACTAGGGCATGTTAACAGGGGAGTGAAATGACACTGTAAACTTTGGTTGAAGGATAGATTAATAGAGCCATTATGGCTGCATTGATCCATCTTAAAAAAGAAGAAAAATCACACTGTTGAACGACTAATTTCTGAGGTGAAATATGGCCTATAAAACGTGGTAGTCCTCTCTTGCTGCTTGGGATAATGTACCTGTCCTGCGATAGTGTGGAAGTCTGCACTGGGGGGATGCACTTCCCCAGTTCAGACTGACATCCAGGTGTTAGGGATGCTTCTGATATGGCAGCACGTAATACTACAGAATTGGGAAAAGGAGAAACTGCGGGAAATAAGCACTGAATATGCCTTCCGCTGAGACTGACACTGCTGTGAAAATATGCATGTGTATCCCCTTTCTCCCTGTCCCCACTTGCTTGTGTGTGCTGGTTAGTTGCTGACCACAGTTGCATGGTTTCTAGATTACTTTGAACTAGAGTCACTTCAGCACGATCTCATTGGCATGTGAAAGAATAATGCAAAACAGCTTTGTGAGTTGTCACTTCATCGAGGTAATTGTTTATCTATATGCATTTGTCTATGAATCAGTGTATCTTGAAGACAAGTTTAAGGGCAAGGTGGTAACAAACAATTCTGCAGTAATTGCTCCAGCGTTTGCTCTGTTGTGAGACTGTAAGATAATTCTGAAATACAAATACATTAAAGATGGAGGGGTGCATGTCAGTAAATATAGTGCATATTCTGTGAAAGAACACTATTAGGAGGCTTGGTTCAGTGGTTACAAGTGGATATTTGAGTTACTTGGCATATTTCAGTCTTAGTGGGAAACACTGATAGGCCAAAAACGAGATCAGTGGGAGGCATACTGTGCCCTTCATAAGGAATAGAAATGTATTACACATCTTCAGTGGGGATTCAAAGATTATTTTTTTTACATATGAGACAAAATATTTATGTTTACAAACAAATTTTAATTGATTTATAAGAAAGACACCATAATAAAAGCTGTGGTTTAGGTATCCAGCCACATGTGCTCTAGTGACAGTTTTGCTCTTAAAACTCCTTTTGTCTAAAACCCTGCCTGTTGGCCATTTGTGGTCATGATTTCATTGCTGATATAAATAATTAGTTTCGGTGCTCTCACCTGTATTCATGACTTTTTTTCTTCAGATAGTTTAACCATAATAATCATATAATAATTCTGATGCATTATCAGTTGATAAAAATCTTGACAGCTCATCTAACCTTTAAAGGTGAATAAGTCAGGTGTCTTTTCTGTTAGGGGAGGAGCGTACATAAACGTGCTTGTTTCATTTCACTAAATAGTCTTTTTTCATTTGACAGGATTTGTCTTTAGTGAATCTGAATCAACTGCATTAGAACAATTTGAAGGTGGCCCTTGTGCAGTGATTGCACCTGTACAGGTATGATGCATTTATTCTAGGCATGGTTTAAAGTTAGTAAGCCCACAACCTGGGTTTTTTTCCTCTGTATATGTGGAACTAAAATATTTTTTAAATTGTTGAGCAGTTGTATTTTGATTTCATAATTATAGTGTGAAGAAGACAAAAATCTCAGTAAAAAAACAGAGATGAGCTATATATTTAACTATAATTTTGCAGAACTGGATTTGTTTGAGGAAGTACAGCAGGTTGATCCAAGCAGAGGTAACTTTAAAGAGGGGAATGCAGGATAGAGGGGAGAAGTAAAAGATCAGATATAAATGTAATCCTAATCCTTCCTTACCTTCCAAATTCCCTGTCCTTCAGAAGGGTGCTATCTGTGTCACAGTGGGTGCTTTAGCAAACTGTACTAGAAATATTTGAAGTAACCAATTTTCAAACTTAACAAGGTTTGCAATAGAAGGAAAGAAGAAATGTTATACTTTCAAACTCTTAGTTAGCAGAATAATTGAAGTATGTCAGGTGAATATATTTTATTCTGGATACATGCTTAGGACTTCATTTGTGCTTCAGATACACTCAACCAACTGATTGCGATTTTTTTGTTTTCTTACTCCATCGTATCTTGTAAGCTACATGCATACTCTTTGAAATGCCATTTCTTGGGAAATTCTGACAGCTGAGTAGATACATGACCTGTAGGCTGGATCTGTTCTGCTAGAACAGTTTATCTGATCTGTGATTGCTCTTCATTCTCTTAGGAGCACCCTGTAGCGTCAGGCAGGCATTGAGTCATGGGCCAGATTACTTTTTCTGCTAACCTGCTCTTGACTCCTCTTACAGATCAAATTATGCAGCATTGTCTAGGTCTGGGTTGAGGCCTTGTGCATGGATAGGGAACAAATTAAAATCATGTAGCAGAGTTAATCTGACCATGAACTGGAAGGTATCTGGGTCAGACAACTGGCCTTGTTGAATTGTTTGCATCTCTGGTGTGTGCAGTGTGATAGGGTTACTTCAAGGCACGCTAAACACTGGTTCCACCAAAAGAGTTGTACTACAGGTAGGTGCACCATTTGTTTAGGTTGTAAATAATCAATAGAAAAATATTTTATTGTGAGTTGTACTCTGTAACGCGGCTCTGCCTAATTCTGTGGTCTTAAAACCAGATGTAGAGTGTATGGTCTCTGATGTTAGAATTACAAATCTTTTATCTGTGGGGGAATGGAGAGAGTAAAGAATAGGACCAGCCAGCTACTTAAAGGTGGTGCCAAGTCTTTACCATATCAAATGTTCTTACAGACAGTCTTCTACCAGGTTTATATATAGTTTGACTTCCTTGAAATTAAGTATTTGAAGCATATTTTAAAGGGAGCTGAGTTCTAGCTAGCAAAGGAGTTAAGAGGTCAAACACATTTTGCAGTGCCTACTGCTGCTATGAATTACTAAAAAAGGTGCAGAAGACCTGTGATGGGAGAACAAGGTGAGTCTGTCTGTGGAAAAGTGAAAGTTGAAGCAGCCGTTTTTTAAGGTGCTGCAAATACTTGAAACGACATCTAACAGTAAAAAAAGACCAGGAGTCTGCTTCCCAAAGTTTGTTCTTTCATTATTCCTTCTTTGTAACTTAGAGCATGTCTTTGTTTTTTATTTTCAACATTAGTTGGTGGAAAACAAAGCAGGGACGTGGAGAGGCATGGGATTTTTTTTAATCTGATCTGCGAATTATGACTTGCAATGGTTAAAAGAGATTTTTAACTCCTAAAGGGGTTTGTCTTGAGTTGACTAGAGTTGTCTTGTATAGCCGTCAGTTGTACTGCAAAATATCTGTGCCTCCACTGCTGCAGTTCTGTGAGTCTGGAGATGTTTATGTAAATATGCACTCCGTATATTTGAAGCGTGCTTGGGGTTCAAACTCGATGTAGAACAGAGATATGAGGCCACCTTCGTGGTTAGTTTGAATGGGAAAAATCAGTAAAGAGTGTAGGCTGAGAGTCTCTTACTGAACGATGAGCAGCTTGACTCCCTTCCAATAACATGCACTAATGCTTTGGTATAGAGCTTGTGACATAATGTAGAAGTTGGTGTTGTCATGTATTTTAACATTATTTACGTTTTGCTAATCAAGGCTTTCCTTTTGAAGAGGCTTTTTACCAGTGAAAAGTCTACTTGGAGAGACTGTCCAGGTACTGAGACCTCTTTTTTTCCCCTTTATTTTTTCCATTTTAATTATTTGTAAAGCCTGTCCTAGTACAAAGAATTGAAGATATTTTACATTTTCTTTTTGTCTAAGTGTGCTCCCATGCCATTTTATGAGGGATTTAGTATGTATACTACTACATGTCTCCAAACTCGCGCTTGTAAGGTCTATGCCTGTCCATAGTGCTTCTGTGTTTTATAAATACTTAATTGAAATCTATTATTAGGAATGGGAATGGTTTAGAAATCATATTAAAACACATTTTTCTAACGACAGCTTTCTAAATCTAACAGCAATTAACACTAATAATAAGATAAAAGTAATAAACTCATTAAGATAACTGTATAAAGGTAGTAGTAGCTTATAGAAGACAGTGATTAGCAGCAATTGAACTCACCTAGATTTCTGATCTTTCAGAAGAGGAGCAGAAGAACCTTCTCTGTCATACATTATGTGATATTTTGGAAATGGCTTGCTCTGATAATTCTGAGTCGTACTCTCTGGCAACGTGGATAAGAGGAAAAACAACTGAAGAAACTGCTAGTATTTCTGAAAGTCCTGCAGAATCTAGTCGTCAAGAGGAACAACCTTGTAAGATGTGTTTCTATACTAAATGACTCATCACTTAGTGAAATAGGATGTTGTTTTTGAGGGGCCACTGCTTTTTATTATTACAGAGATGGGGTTGTTGCCTTTGTGATCCCATTAGAGATAGACTTAGATTTTTTTTCTGTTGTAATTAGAAGCTTTGATCCATTTTCCTGAAAGGAATGTGCTGCCTATCACTGGAGTTCTAACATACTTGTTTCTCTGGAATTTTAGCAATTTCTGTAATCTTTTCCATGTTATTTTGTAGTTTATTGGGACTTGACATGTCTTTAATTTGGGAAAATCTACATGCGTTCTAACACTGGAGGAATATTTTAACTTATCACTTGTTGCTTTATTTCAGAGGAGCTTTGTAGGAAGTTCTGCAAAGCTTTAGCTGTTCTAAAATATTCTGGATGCCCTGTTACGGAGAGGTAGTCATTCTCCCTTTGTTTAATTCTGTGCAGTACCAGAACAGCTTAATCAAACCATCTTCTAGTAAATTAACAGATTTTTTTTTTTTTGGTAGGTTAGAACTTTTTGGTTACCTGCTTTTTGCAAATGGCTTGATTCCTTCAGTAGTTACTGAATCAAGGATCTGGTGGACATCATCTGTTGCACTAAGATATGACAGTCATCTCTAACTGCTGTGGAGCTAGTGACCTGAACAGTTTATCTGTGCACACATGATCATTGAGATGTGTATTTATTAATCTTTTAATAGGAGATACCTAACATGTTAAAAGTTAAGCTTCTTTTTCTTTTAGTTTTTGTTCCCAATGTGCCCCTTAAGAAGTATGAAAAGCTCTTCACATGAGAACATGCTTATAAAGGTGCCATCTTTTGATGGAAGGGATGTGTTATTCGTCAGTTATGGCATAACTACAAAGTAAGAATTGTACAAGTAGATTTATATGTGTGCAGCTAGCTATAGCAATTAGTAGTGCTGGAGCTCTTTGTTACAAGTCATCTTCATCTGCTTCTATCAAATGCTCCATGTGCTTTAGAAGGCTCAAACAATAATAATTAAAATGTTACTTAATTGAAAAAACAGAAGGTCATCACTTAAAGAGTATTATAAAGAAAGTTGTATCTACAATTTTTCTGTTTTAAAAAGTCTTCCTTTGCAAGAGAATAATAAGGCATTGTAACTCTCTGAAATTCCTAATTTGTGTTGATCTTCCCCTTGTCTCAAGCTCTTGCTCATATTATGCTGTTTTCTTTGAAGAAAAAAGGGAAGAAGAGCCTAGTTATCCATAGGCTTTTACTGTCCTGTTTATTAATACATTGTCTTACTGTAAAGAACCACTAAGTGTAGAAAATGTTCAGCGGAAAGTCTCTTTAAACACGGACTGGATTAATAATTACTCTCAACAGTGACGCTTAATGAACTAATCCATTCTATTACATATCTACATTTTTCATATTTCTGTACAAGTCTGCAAGTTCTGCCTGACTTGTCCTTAATACCACGGAATGTGCTTAGGAAGAGAAGGCGAGATTTGCCATCAACAGGCTGTTTTGTCATGAGTAACATTAATCTCCTTCGTTGTTTGTATTCTACGTTCCCTGCTAGACACTGACTGTACCTCTTGTGTGTACTCTACAGTTCAAACAGGATTTTACCTTGTGTGTGTAATGCAATACACTTCCTGATTTAAGTATGTTTGTTAGGGTTTTTTGGTTTTTTTCTTCTTTTCTGCCCTGCTATTTAACTACAGAGCAGCCTCTTGCCTGGTTAGGCTTGGGGCAAAGATGTGGAGAAGAAGATACTGTTAATAATGAAGAGTTCTCTTCTGCTAGTGCAAAGGAATGAATTTACTTCTTGCTTGGTTGCTGTAACCAATAAAAATAGAAACAGGCATTGCCATAGTTGGTAGGACTTAAGAGATGAGTTATGTGCGTGGGGGAGTATTACAGATACAATTCCACGTGGCAGGCAACTGCTATTTGGGAGTTGAAGATGGGAATATATTTATAATAAAACCATGAAATGTGGTTAGACACAGCATGATAGAGTATCGTTTTAAAGAGTTTCTATACAATTATATTTCTCATACAGCTCATGTTCTATTGCTGTTCTTCCTTTTCCTCTCCACTAAGCACTGCCTTTATTTAGCCTTGTTTGGGTTATGTATAGCTACACTTCTCTTTAGCATTTCTACTTCTCTCCCTTTGTTTCAAATAGTAGTTCTCTTACCTTCACTCTGTTCTGTAGTAACAGAATGAAGCTGCCTATCACCCTGCTGTGTGAACAAAAGGTGGATTCGAGCACACTTACTGAATGCAACTGCATTTTTCATCTGCTTTTGTGGTGTATCCCAGTGACTTGTTGGTGGCCATGTGTTGGCTGTAGTAGTGCAAGTTCCCAGGTTCAAAGATTGCTTTATATGATTTAGTCCCTGTAACTTGCTGCTTTTACAAAAATAGAGGTTCTTGGAGCAGGGTTAGTTCCTGTAGCATTTTCTGCAATTTAGATTCATGGTTTCATATTTTAAAAAAAAAATCTTAAAAGTGCATTTTCTTAAGTCTAGTTTTGTTTTCAGTAACCTAATCTTAGCAATTCCTTGTAGTTCTTCAAAAGACAGAAACTAACACTGCTAAGAATACTGCTGCCTTATTTCTGAAGTAGAAAATTAAAGTATTCTATTGCTGGAGGATCAGTTGTATTTGCACATAGACAAATCAAGTGCATCTATCAAAATACAATAGGAGGGGGCATAAAAAGCCCTTTCTGGAATTCTTGTGGGAAGAATTAATTAGTAGCATTAGCCCTAATGGCTTCAGGTCTTTAATGAATTGTATGTAGTCAAATTCAGTAGCTAGATGATCAGATATTATTCAGCATTCAGTGGCCTTTAGCAGAAAGCAGATCTGTCTGTTTTGTGTCTTCTGCTAGTAGGAAGATAAAGTCTTTATGGACACAGAGGGCACTAAAGACTGCTACAGTCTTAATGCTTGAATGCCTGTAGAATTTGATAATTACACAGCTGGTGGGTAGAACTTCCTATTGGTAAAAGAAAATTTGATTTTTGAAGTTCATTTTACCTCCTTGTTTTGGAAATGTTGTGAGGGGAACAAAGGTATAAAGCCCGTGTTGAACTTGGGAAGACACTAATGCTGTATTTTTTTTCTGCCTTGGACGTGACGCTTATTTGAAAAGCTATTTATCCATTATTAAGTGAAAACTGAGAATTTATTTAAAAACAGGGTGTGTAACACTGTGTAGAATAATTCTACTCATTTGTAATAAATAAGCATTAAAAGGGGGAAAACCACAAAAAATTTCAATAACAGAAATGTATATTTTAAAAAAAATACAGCTCACCTACATTGATAAAATGATCCAAATAATCATGCTTGCTTTTCTAGGAAATAATATTTCTTGTTGACTAGCAAATTTCTATCTATAGAATGCCTATGCTTGATGACTTGGTGATAGCCATGTTTGGTACAAAATCAACAGCTTAGTACTTGACAAATATTTTCAAGTCTACACATTCCAGTGGCTTTGTGCTTTTAATAAATTGATTAGTCCAAATAGAAATGTTCTCACTAATTTGTATGGTGGAGTCTTAATGTTGCAGTATATTAGTTTATACTAATCAGTTAAAAAAATTAAATGTCAAGAGAGGATTAAAATTTAATTGAAGCTTGAAAGTATACTAGCTTGCTGTGTGTATCTTGTGTCATTTTTTTGCCATGTGTAGTGCTGAAAAGTGTCTCTTGTGTATAGCTGCCTTGGCTGTCGAAGAGCTTGGCTTTGAGCGATTTCATACATTAATTCAGTAAGTAATATGTTGGAACATTTAAAATACAATATTTTGAAGTTACACTAAATTTCACAGCACTGAAAGGGGTATGTTGAGGAACTTTTTATATGTTACACATCAGGTTAAACTTGGGTTTCACGTTTTGGTTTGGGGGTTTTGTTAGTTTTTCTTTGTGTTTTACCATTTTAAATTGAATGTTATTTTGGGCATAAGCATTAGGCTTTAAAATAAAACTGGAGCAATGTAATGGGTGAAATTGGCTGAAAAACATGCATTTCAGGTACACAAACACAGCTACTTAAGGCTCATATTTAAGTTAGAGATGTTAATTCTCACTTTTTTTATTCACTAGTGATTCTTCTGAAATACTTGTGATGTCTGTGTTGAAAAGAATGTCATTAGTATTTTTCCTGATTCGAGATAACATAAACATTTGTAAAAACATTTCCTATGAAAGACTCTTGTTTCATACTTCAAACACTGTTCTCTTTTTGGGATGCAAATACAGAACTTACAGTTCTATTGAATTTATTTTTAAAGGTAACAGCCTTTTACTTTCACAGTGAACAGCTGTAATTGTCATACAAATAGATCCCCAGAGAGGAAATAAAGAGCAACTGCATTTTAAAAACCGATTGAAATGGAAAATGTTACGGATTAGAACTAACTACTGCTTATTGTATCAGTAGTAATAACTGTTTGTTTTTCAAATTGTCATATGAGGAAAGAAGAAAGAGATGAATATAAAATTTTTGTAACCTTATCTGATCAAAACACTAATTTCTTGCCCACCTCCTCAATCTGTGGACCTGTGGTACCCACTGCCATTTTTCTCAGGCTTTCTCACTGGAAATTAATGCTCTGGCATACGCCTTTTGGGCAGGCTGAGCTGAGCGATGGATTTCAGAACTACCTTTGCCTTGCATATCTTCTGTGCCCTGTATACTCCACTGATAATGAAAGGTAGTTTAAAAATCTCAAGTGTTACCTAGCGTAAACCCATCTATGGATATATTTTTTGAAGGCGTTTGTTTCTTTTTTAAACAAGACTCACTAAAAGTGTGCAAGAAATCAGAAAGAAAATACTTCACCAATGTTTGTGTAAGATAAGCAGAGAGTGTGATTTAGTTTGAATTATGCAATAAAAACTGATGTCTGTGTTCTGAAAAGTAGTATTTAGCTCAAAATATCCCAAGAAAGAGAAAGTGTATTACTTCACTGGAATCTTGAGCTTCCTTTCCTCTGTTTTTATTTTACTTTTTTTAAACATATGATCACCTGATGTTACCTTATCATCCAGGCAGCAACCCTGTTACACAACCAGATAGTTCCCAGGTGTTAACATACTACTTGTGGTTTTGAACATTTTGCTTTTTCCAAAGCTAGAGTCTAACAAATTCAAATTCTCATGGGAAATGTAATAATTACTCTGAAAGCCTGAAAAATAGTCTTATCTGGTTAAGTAGAAGTTTTTTCCTCCACCATTTATGGACTGAATGTTTTCCAGAACACTGTGTAATGCAAGCGTTGTTTCGGTGATGTACAGTCTATTTGCAGTTTCAATAACACTGTTGTGTAGAATTACTGGTCAAGCCACTCAGCTCTTCACCAGTGAGTGTAACTTTATGGTTAGTGTTTGCATATAAAAACTATGTTCACTTTTTCACATTGCTCCAGAATTATTTATCTTCTGATGGGTAAATACTAATGACCCTATGGCAGTTACAGTAACTCCAGATAAGCTGCTTTGTCATTCTGTATGTAACACCAGATTTACTCTGCTTTTACTGGGACATTCTCATGTTAGGTATTAGTAGTTCTTGCTTGTGCTTTGTGACACTATTCTGATGCGTCATCTAAATGCATTCTCTTTTTCTCTTGTTTGGTTTTGGTTTTTTTTCCTTCAGCAAGCGAGCATTCAAAAGCTTCCCTGAGCTGAAGGCTGCGGTTTGGGATCAATATTCAATGTGGACAAACAGATTTGGAGTATTGCTCTTTCTGTATTCTGTAATACTGACGAAGGTTTGTGAGTTGTTTGATATTTTGTGTACGTGTGTGTTTTGGTTCTTTGTTAAGCTTGATCATGTAACCCGTTTTCTGTAAGAGGTGAACACTGAGGTGATAAAGTAAATTAAATGGAAGGAATGGTATCTTCATCTGTGTTGCAGGGCATCTCCAGTATAAAACTTGAAAAGCTCAGTCTTTCTTTTATTTTTCCTGATCTGGGAGAATTACACATTTTGGAAATACCCTTCCTTGTATATCCCTAACATCTCTTACCAAGAGGAATATGTGTGCTTAGGTATCAGTTCATGTAAGAACATCAGCCTCCTAATGTTTTACTATTACATTCTGTTGTAAATGTTGAAATTCATTCCCTAAGAGCAAAAATGTTTGTAATTTTTCTACAGGGTATTGAAAACATAAAAAATGAAATTGAAGATGCAACCGAGCCATTGATAGATCCTGTTTATGGTCATGGAAGGTAAGTTGCAAAATATGGCTGCTATCAGTTAAAATAGATTAGTGGGCTAATTTTGTGTCTTTCCATAACTGATCCATTCTTTTAGAAGTTATTGACAGTGCGACAGAGATTCAGTTACAACTTTATAATAGCTAAAAGCAACACTTAACGTAGGGTGTCTTTTTCACTGCTTATGGCATTTAGTGCACCAGCTCAGAGGAAATGCTGCTGCTATTCCTAAATTTTCAGAGGAATAATTCTCAAATTCAGTGCTACGTTTTTATATCAAGATGTTGGTTGAAAGAGTGGAGACCATATTAGCACTGCTGAATTACAATTACATGCTAATTAAAGTAATATGATTAGAGAATTTCTGCTTAGCTGTACGGGTAATACAATAATCTTTTCATTTGTTAGAAATAAGCACTTTTTCAGAAATATGTCCCTTTTAATAGGCTATTTCTTTCTGTTATACAGCCAAAGTTTGATTAACCTCCTGTTGACGGGGCATGCTGTTTCTAATGTGTGGGATGGAGACAGAGAATGTTCAGGAATGAGTAAGTTGATTCTAATTTATGCTTGTTCATGATTTTTTAGGTACTATGAGATGCTGACCTACAGATTGGAATATGCTTTATTTCTGTCTTGATAGTCTCCTTGTTTACTGTCATGTGATTTAAGCGGACCTCCAATAGAAATAAAACATACTTGCGCAAAATCTCTGCTTTTTAGTATCAGTGAATTGTCAGCTACAGGTTGAAATTATAAGGTACCTGATACCTGGATGATGGGAGAGGGTGCAGGCTCTACAAGCTGAGAAGGTTGGTGAATACACTGGAGTCATGGACACTATTCGAGAGCAGCCACATCAGGCTCCAGAAATGGACTATAGAGCCTCATGAAATTGAGCAAAGTCCTGCATCTGGGATGGAATCGGCCCATGCGTCGGCACAGGGCAGCACTGTCTGGCCTGGAAGCAGATTGTAGCAGAGGACCCGAGGTCCTTGTGGGGAGTGAGTTGTACGTGAGCCATCAGTGTGCCCTTCTGGCAAAGGCCAGCTGCATCTTGGGCTACTGTTAGGAGGAGGGTAGCCAGCAGGTGGAGGACAGTGGTCGTTCTTTCTCTCCATCTGGCACTTGAGGGACCACCTCTGGAGTGGTCTGTCCACTTTTGGGCTCCCCAGCGAGTCCAGTGAAGGACCACCAGGATGATGCGGAAGCTTTTGTGGTTTTTGCCTTTCATTATACAAACAGAGAAGTTGAGCTGAAAGCGGTGATTCATGCTGCATATATAGAACATTGTTGTCATTTGTCCCCCATTTTGAAATGAAATTTGTTGTAATTAGACTTGCTAGTTTTATCCCTATATTCTTTTCAGTATTTTTAATTTTTTTTTTATTTTTACATTATGATTTATTAATCTGAATTGTTAGTTTATCATCAATCAATCTGAATTGTTCTTGTAGCTTTCTTTTACACTGGGATAATTTGCTGTTCTGCAATTTAATTTTTTTTTTTTTTAATCTTGTGGTTCATTCCTTTGTTTGTCTTTGAGATATCTTTCTGTTAGACCTTATTCATTAGCTATCCAAGTTGAATGTTTTTCTTTTCTGAGAATACTGAACTCTCTTCTCACGCAGTAATATTCCAGGTTTAAGTTCTCAAGCCCTAAAAATCCAGAACCCTAACTCCCTTGGAAATATCTGTCTCTTTTGGGGGAGAGAGGAGGAGCAGAAAATGGTGTTTAGGTGTTAAGGATCATAGAATCACAGAATGGTTTGGGTTGGAAGGGACCTTACAGACCATCTAGTTCCAACCCCCCTGCCATGGGCAGGGACACCTTCCTCTAGACCAGGTTGCTCCAAGCCTCGTCCAGCCTGGCCTTGAACACTTCCAGGGATGGGGCATCCACAGCTTCTCCGGGCAACCTGTTCCAATGCTTCACCGCCCTCTCCGTGAAGAATTTTTTCCTGATATCTAATCTAAGCCTCCCCACTTTCAATTTAAACCCGTTCCCCCTTGTCCTGTCACTACAGGCCCTTGTAAAAAGTCCCCTCCCAGCTTCCTTGTAGCCCCTTCAGGCACTGGAAGGCTGCAGTAAGGTCTCCCTGGAGCCTTCTCTTCTCCAGGCTGAACAAGCCCAATTCTCTCAGCCTGTCCCCATAGCAGAGGTGCTCCAGCCCTCTGATCATCTTTGTGGCCTCCTTTGGACTTGCTCCAATCGGTCTATATCTTTCTTACGTTGTGGGCTCCACAGCTGGACACAGCACTCCAGGTGGGGCCTCACAAGAGCAGAGTACAGGGGCAGAATCACCTGGATCTGGCATTATGTATCCTGTTAGTTCACCAGTTGAGTAATTGGATTTAACTTCTGTTGGGAGCCTTCCGTTTTCTTCAAGTCCTTGGGATATTGACAGTCAAACCCAGTTTATTCACTGTCTTAAGTCTGTAATCAGTACACAGTGATTTGTGTATCAAAAATGACAAAGAAGAGCTTGTACTGTTCACAGCTTCTTAGGCAAGACTGAAGTTTGGATATGTTGTCACATTGCCTTTATGGATCCTTGTTGTCATCTTTTCTTTCCTTCATCAATCGTTTCTCTTGTATCTTGTCTCTTTTTAGCAGTAGTCACCAGCTTCCTTTCTGCCAGTGCTAGGAATTTCTCCCGCAGAAGGCTTGCAGGTGTCAAAATAACAAGAACCGGACATGTCTGCTGACTGTTTTCTGCAGTTGGTGTTATGTATGTTTTTCTGGTTTGGTTACTGGTCACCAATTCCTCTGGTCATGGGACTACAAGTTGGAAGGCTTGACTTTAGTATTGTACAGAGCAGGTTGCCAGTGCTGCTTGATCTTTCCGTGTGTAAACATAATGGAAAGAGATCTCGGGTACTTCTGGGATTAGGTGTGATCAGTGGGTGAACTTCTTAAACTGAGGGGCAGGGAAGGTGTCCCTGGGCCTGGGGGAAAGGTGGTGCTGAAGAAGAGCGGAAAGCAGCGGCTGTGATGTGGTTCGTGGCGCATTTGCAGGAGCAGCAATGAAGCAACAGTGAGAATCTTCAGCTGCAAAGCATGAACAGGAACAGTGCTGGATAGGTGATGCTATTATCATAAGTAAACACTTGCTAAATTGAATTTTCAGAATGACACTCACCTTACATTTCACAAGTTATATAAAGCCACTTTAGCTCTTCAGCTGTGTAGATAAGCAATTTTAAATTAATAACTTAATCTTTGAAATAATTTTGAAGCCATTTTAATGTTACTGTGGATAATTGTATCAGTGACAAAGAACATACTGAATTACAGACTTGAGGAATTACCAGTTAGCTTGCAGATTATACTCAGAGCTCTGACTCTTACAGTATTGCCTATTTTCCAAAGAGGGCAGGAGTTATTAACTGGGGTTGTTCTTGGCCACCACTGGTACAAATACCAGTGAAATGATCCGTCTTCTTTGACTATCTACATATTCCCCTTCAAACCTTTCTTCTTATTCTTACCTCTTCTGTTGCCACAGTTAATTCACAGTAGGAAGATATGGGAAGGTCCTTTTTTCTTTCCTCCGTTTTTAAAGACTGTCATGTGAAGTGTAGCAATTTAATATGAATACAGATAATGTTGCAATTGCTTTTTCTAAGTAGTGCTAAGAATTTGTGGTGTTTCATGTTGTCACTGGGTGGCAGTGTTTGATACGGTTCATAACAGTATCATTACATTTTAAAACTGTCATTAGTTCCGTCATGATTTTTTTAAAATTCTTCAGTTTTCTCCCTTTTTAGAAATATGAGTACTTTGCAAAAGTACTTTAAAAAAGGAGACACTAACTATCCGACAAGAGGCATACAAATTCATTTTCTTAAATAATCTTTGGTGTTAGTCAGATCTCTTCCAGGGGGGTGTGTTCCTTCTGTGGAGTGAGGACATTCGCAAGGATGAACTTTGATTTAGGGCAGCTAGTCTCCCTTTGTTTCCTTGTAAGTCATCTGAGAGTGATTTCTGCTTTTGTGTCTGTCTTCTGGTGATTAATTCAGAGGGAGACATCGGTAGACCAGTGACTACAGGCTAAAATTAGCCTAATAGCTTTCAGATACACAATCTCTGCAGTTTGACCACTGGCTAGTCAGGATGCCCACACTCTGCAGCTACGGTGGTAGCCAGGATCCCAGCTCTCTCTAGTTATCAGTCAGAGCTCTCATCTAGTTATCTCTCAGGGGAACGAAATACTTAAAAATTCTTTTTTTTTTTCTGAATAATTTTCTGAACAGTAAATATTATTTATATGTGACTTTGCTGTTCATCAGCAAAGCATCAGCATCTAAGTTTGAAGCCTTTGTTTAGCAGACTAAATTTTTCATTGATTTTTGTTAAATGATTTTTAGGTATCAGAATTATTTCTTTAATGTACTTCTGCTTACTTTTGCCATTTGTTTCTGTTCATTGCACATATAAATGTACTATTTCGGAACAATAGCTATTCCCTAGTTTGAAGGATACTTCACTGTTTTTTTTATCGGACTAGCTCTCTCGCCCTCAGCTCAAAGGATGAATTGTCTCAATGTATGGAAATTTATAGCAACACAGCTATAAGTCAGCGAGGGTTCTGCAAAGCATTAGCTATGCACTCCCAAATGTTTTAATTCTAAACAAGTTTGAAGATAATCCTTGAAAGCATGGTTCCAGATCAAAGAATTCTGCACTGCAGAGACCCTTTTAATATGTATAACTGACAACTCTAAGGAAGGAGTTGTACTTCTAGGCCACAAAGCTAGGGAGCAAGCTCGTGTTTGTAAGATCTTTGGGTTTTGTCTTTTGGAGTTGGGTGGGTTTTTTTTTTTTGCTTAACAGTAGAGGCAAAAGTTAAACCATTACTGTAGTAACTGTTTGCACTGTTGCAAAATTCAGGGAGGTAATCTTGAAGTTGGTGAAGGAAGCATGGCATACCGTGCCTAGTGCTGTGAGTTGGGATGAAATGCAGAGTTGATTTCTGGAAGTCAGAAATCTCTTAGATTTAAAACATTTTCTTTCACTTGCAAATGGTCCTGAGGCTTCAGCCCTTGGGTAAAGGCATTATAGTTTTATGCTGTTGTACATGAATACAGTGTTAAAAAAAAATACGTAGTTGAAAATTAGTGTGTTAAAAGAAACTTTCAAATATGAAAGTCAGTGTTCTCTGAAAGAAGGAAGCACAGATCTTGTGAAGATGATCATGGTGTGTGCTCCCATGTGTATTTTCAGGGTCAGGTATGTGCTGCTCTTTGTTTAGACAATGTTTCGGGCCCTAGCAGAGCTGTTTCATGAGATGATGTATATGTAAGCCCAGGTCTCCTTCAAGTCCTTATGATTATAACTAGTATCTGAACTTGAATTTTGAAGTACTTTCTCATTCTTTATTACAGAACCTCAAATAAGGCTCTGTAAGTGCTCTTCCCATCAGTAGTACATAAATATTTCAGCTGTTCCTGACAGCTGTGCATGTTTGAGAGCTGCACGATGCATTAAGTGGAAGTCTGTACAGACATCAAATTGAGTAAATGTTTTCTTTCCTACTAACAAAACTATTATTTTGCAAAATTATGCTTAATTATTCAGAATGTGAAATAATTAAGATAAATACAGACAGGGAACTCAAAAAAAAAAAAGCTGTGGGGGGAAAATCTCTGTGTATCTGCATATATACATTTTTTTCTCCTTCGAGTTAGCTGTTTTTCTTAAGTTGCTGATAATAATTTGGTGTAAGTTACAAGTGCTTCATCTAATAAATCCAACAACAACTTTTTAAAAGAGGTTATCAGCAGTTAAGTTTTTAAACCATCCGTTTAGCTCTTTTTGTCTTATAGAGAGGAAAATATTAAACCTTTGTGGTTTTTTTGACTTTAACTTGATGATTTGCCATTGTTGCTAAAACTGCACAAGCTTAAGAATTATTGTTACTTGACCAATTTTGAAAGTAAGCAAAATGGCTTAAAAGAGGGTTTGCAGATTTTTCTATAATAAATTTTGTGTTTTGTTTTGAACAGAACTTCTTGGTATACATAAACAGGCAACAGTAGGCTTTTTGACATTGATGGAATCTTTAAGATATTGTAAGGTAAGCTGTTTTCTGCATCTTTAAAATTTTTCTTTGCTTATGCTGTTGTGGGCTTCTTTTGACAGTATTACTAGAAGCTTCACCGTGTACAACTAGAGGTATTAAAGAACTTTTGAATGTATGTTCAACTTCAAATTAGAACTGAGAATAATAATATATTAAACCAGATACATAATAAAAAAGTTAAATGCATCTTAGTGAGTAGAAGTTGTTTGCTGCTATTTAAATGAGAACTTAATTGCACCAAGTTAATGTAACTAGTTAGAAGCTTAGGTTTATACTAAAATAATGCTTAATGCAAGTTCTGTAGATGGTTTTAAAACTGTGAAGTCCCAAAGTGGCTTGCTATTGTGAATGCTGCAGTTCTATTTTTCTCTTTTTATGCTATTACTATCTTCCATTTAAAATGAATAGCCATTAGTAAAAATGGTAAAACTACTACGTAAATATATTCTGAATGTAGTATATTGAAGGCTTTAAAGTTAATTTGTGTATTTATCTGTGAACATCTAAAAGTAACTGAAGTGCAAATTAGTCTCTGTTGTTTCTTTCTGTTGTGACACAGCATTTCGTGATTTAAGGTTTTTATCTGAGAAATGTTGTGCTTTGCAAATACTACTTTGAAACAGCATTAATAGTCCTAATTTCAAAAGGCTTTTTGATTGTTCTTTGCTTCATTTTCAATCTCTATTGATCTCCTTTAATCTAGGGTTAAAGAGGATTATGTAGTTTACAGAACATTGGTGTATTGACTGTAACTAACTGTCCCTTCATTTATTAAGTAACTGTCAGTTCTGAATTGATTCATCCCAAACCAGCTAGTAAGTCAAGTGGACTTGTACCTCACTGAGCAACCGATCATGGCATTGTTCAGCACGAGTTCTTACTTAGTTACTCGTGTACGGTGGTTGAAGCATGTCTCCAAGTTTGAAATATGGGATATTGTTGATACCACTTTCTCATTGGTGTCTTATTTCAGTTAATTATCATAAGCTACATTGTTTTCCAAGTCAAACAGGAATCGGTGATCAAAATTAGAATCTAATTGTTTTACACTGTTTTGTAATTTTCTTTAATGTTTTTTATTAGTTTTCAGAGCATTTGGGACTTCACTAACTAAATTGTCATTAACTTGATAACGAGCTAGGGGAGTTTTCTGGGTTTGCTTTGTGTTTCTGATTTTGTTGTACCTTTTTAGGTTGGCTCCTATTTGAAATCTCCAAAATTTCCCATTTGGATACTTGGCAGTGAAACACACCTAACAGTCTTTTTTGCCAAGGTATGTTAGATGTGATTTTTGATAATCTCAGGCAGATAAACAACCACTTAAATTCAAAGTTCAGATCTTGCTACAGTGCGAGTTTCATGTGGCTTTAATGTGAAAACGTAGTCACCAAACCTTTTCATCAAGCCTTCCCTTGAAGGCAGAATTGTTCAAATGGTTTAATGGTATCTCATAAATTTTAGTGAAGTCTTTCACTTCTCACTTAATTTATTGGGCTGGGGGAAGGGTAAGCTTTAGAGCAACATAATTGGGATAAGTACTGTCTTAAATTTCTGTAGCGCAGAGATAGAAAGGAAATACTTACACATAAGTTACCAGTTAGTAGTTTAATCTCTCTGACAGTCACAATTTTTAATCTATAACGATATATTTTTGTTCTAAATTAAAAATAGATATCAGGACTGTTATAATAACTCCGTATGTTTGTACTATCAGATAGACCTGTAATCTGTGTAACATATAAAATGCTTTTGAGATGAGATCTCAGTTTAAAATCTTAGACCAAATATTCTGAGAAGATAATTTCTATTTCTTTAGTTTTTAGTGTTTTCCTTAATTTAAAAAAAAAAAAAATTATACGACACTTGTTTGTGATTAAAAATATTTGTTGAAAGTTTAAATGGTACTTGCTAATATATTTTTTAGTGCTTATCAGGAATGAACTTTCCTGTACTTAATATCTTACAAATGAATGAATATTTTTGGTATAAATTTTGAAAATAAGTACTAGAACATATAACAAAGTTAAAGCTGTAATTTCTTGAGCTGTTGAATTTCCTGTAGGAAAATTTCTGCCTAATCCTTAAAGAGGACACAAAAACTAAGAGATTTTTATTACAAAAACAAACCCCCACAATTCACTGGAATTTGTACTGCTACATGTGTAACAGTATTTCTTTACCTCTGAACTTAAATTTGGAAAATCCTTTAGACTAATTGGTCTACGATGTGCATGGAATAGTTTCTGTCAGATTCTGATGCAAATGCTGTACTCGAAGTTCCTTGAATTTCTTGCATCTGATTAAATGCTTTCTTCCCTACTCCATTGTAATAGAAAAACCCTTATCCTCCTGTGAATGTCTGTTTTCTGTTCCCAGACATTCTTTCCTAGGAAAGTTTGGGGGTTTTTATTTCAACTTTAAAATATTATCCACGATTTTTCTGAATTATGCCCTTGAAGTCAGTACCTTGTCGTATGGACAGCAGTCTGATGTGAATAGGCATGACAGCTGTGTCATGCACATTAGGTGTACCTGTCCAGAATGTTAGTACACCTTCTAATGCATTGTGTCCACAGTGACCATTTCTAGGTAGAAATCCATTTCTAATGCTCTTTCTTTTAGAATGTTGAGGGCTGTTTGCTGGGTTTAAAGTAACTGGGCATCAATATCTGGTGCTTCAATACAGCTTGGTCCCTCTTTCTTCACTGAACTCCACTTAGGCTGTGGAAACCTTCAGCTTGTGATTGATACCTTAGGAACTTAAAAGCAGGAAAAAGAAGCAATGTAGGCTTGGCAGAGAATTTCCTAGAATGCTTTTTGATGAAAAGGAGAAGCTGGAGGTGTATTAAAGTTCCAAGAGTCCTTGCATATGGGCTTTGCATCTCTGACCTCCCCCTTTCTAAAGTAAAGGTTGGTGAACATTTCAGGTGGAGCAGAAATGTCAGCGGCAGTGAAAATACACACTGTGTCGGCAGTCCATTATTTTATCAGTTGAAGCTACATGCCAAAATCTACGGGAAGAAACTTGACTTCATTGGCAGTGGTTGGTCAGCAAGTTGTTGAAGTAGTGTGTGTAGTTGTCTAGGTGGTGCTTGATACTGGGGGATATAACTTCTAGCTTGATGTTGAGTTTGATTATGTGAGAAAGAAATCTTCAGAGTGGAAAGAGGAAAATGGGCTGTGGAGCCAAAAGCAGTGCAGATTAAGTTTAAAAAAACCCAAACATACAGCTTCAAGTCTTTGAAGCTGCATAAGATTTACAGGACCCTAAACCCTTATGTTTAAATAGATGAACATTAGGAAAATTATTAAGCAGAATCGTAGTCACTTTTGTCATTAGCTGATTAATTGGGCCAGGAAGCTGATCTCCATAGGATACTGTAACTATGGACAAGTAGTGTGGGGATATTAGGGAATGGGACAGAATCTTGGTTGCTACCTCAGGGGCTTGAGCATGGAGGTTCAACAAACAAAGGGTTTTACACACATTCTGCATATCACCCTACTCAAAGTTGGCTGCTGTTCTTTAGTAGTCAGCTGCTTCACTCAGATTTTTACGTTTTATGTGGAGTACAGCAGTAAGCATTGTCCTCCGAACTGTGGAATGAAAGATCATCCACCTTGCTTTTCTATCTCAAAACAATTTGAATTAAATACTCTGGACTCTATGGCTGTCTGCCAGAATGTATTTGCATTGCTCTAAATGTGGATCATTCTGCTGCAACTGTGACTTTCAGAGAAATGTTTTTCAGTCGTACTTCCTGAAATACGTCTGTCCATAGCTGCCATACTAAAACTTTCTAGATTTTCAGTGGATTTTAATGAATGAGCAAAATGCAGAACAGCAGCTTTGGGCTGAAGATCACGCTTACTGCTCCAAGTGAAAATAGAGTGAACTAAAATGTGTAATTGGGCTTAAGTTCTATTGTAACTGCTGCTGTATGAAATAGTCTTAAATAGTGACGGCTGAGTCAATTCCTAGTTTTAACAGAAGTCTGCCAGTGGGTCAGCGATTTTCCACATTACTGAAATAATAGCAGCTTTATTCTATCTGCATCATCTTCATCTCCACATCTCGATTGTCAAAACTCATTAGGTATGTACAGAAGCATTATTAGCCTTATTTTACTACTTAAGAAATAATTTCTTCCTTAAAGCAGCAATTTTGATGTAAGCATGTTTTATTGAAAAGCATATCAAATATCAGAAGTTTTTCTTTCTGGGACTTAGCTGGCCTGTGGCCAGCCAAATAATAATTTACAGTTCAATATTTTATAAGCAACCATACAGACACAAGTTGAAGAGCAGTGGATAATCTGTACGAAACATGGAAACGTGAGAATACTCATCATAATGTTTTGATCCACTATCACCCACCTTAGTGAAAATATTCTTTCTAGAGGAAAGCAAATAGAATCTGTAAACTTCTGAAATGCAGCTTCACCTTACATCTTCCTTATTTTAATTTCTAAGGTAGAATATATTGAGCAAAAATATTTCAGTTTGTTTGAAGATGAGTATGTAATGGACAGGCTGGATGAGGCTTTGAGCATCCTGGTCTAGTGGAGGCTGTCCCTGCCTCTGGGAGGGGTGTTGGAACTAGATGGCCTTTAAGGTCCCGTCCAACCCAAACCATTCTGTGATTCTATGGAGTTGGGAAAGACATACAAACATATGTATTACCTAAATAGTTTGTTCTTCAGAGCTCTGATACTTAGGTTTATTATAATATAGGAGTGAAAAACTTGTGTGAATAGTTGGGAGGGGGAGCAAATGTTAGCAAGGAACTGTAATTAGTACCAGCATATTTTCTTTCTTTCAATTACAACTGTGTGTCTGTAAGGCCAGAAAGTTGGTTGATGCTCAGCAACCCAAATTTAACATTTACTGAAGAAATGAGTGGCTGTTACTCCCAGTGGTCATGGACTCTGCATTTGCAGCAAGACAGATTTTCCCTGAATAAGTGAACATGTATGTTCTTCATAGGCAACTAAATCCAAGCAACCATCATTTCTGCCACTTACTGCCCTTCCTTCCTTCCTTCCTTCCTTTCAGAGAATAAGAAGACTTTTGAATGGCCTCAGGCCAACAAAAATAAACAAGGAAGCTTTCATTTCACACATTAAGTACCCTGCGTGCTCTGCCAGATTGTGCTAACGCAAATGGTTAGTGGTGTAAATGTCCCCTAAAAACCAACTTTAAAGTGACAGCCTTTTTTAATTTATTTTTCAATTGTATAGTAAAGAGAGAGAGAGAAGTGGGGCAGCTCTAAATTACTTACTGTAGGGATGTGATGCTCTGGATCAAATGCTGTATGGTCAGTTCTTGGTTATTTTAATGATACTGGTAACATAGGAAGTTACGACAAGCTGAGACTATTCAGAACTTTTAGGAATGTCAGAGTGTGATCAGACACTGTATTAAAAAAACACCAACAGGTTGAAATGTTATGTGAAATGAAACAAGAAAATGTTACGTGCAGCCAATGGGAAGAACAGCAGCAGGTTGCTAGCTCTTTCTAAATACTATCTGCTGACATGCAACCTCACATGGACGGGAAATCTGAATTCAGATTCTTTGGCAGTGAAAAGATATCATGGAGTTTGTCTGGTGACTTCAGGTGACTGAAACTGTCTGTGGGGACACTTTTGGGCTGTGTAGGTTTTTCAAAAATTCCCTTAGTCTGTTCCCAGGTCTTGGAGCACACAGGCCACAACAGAATCGGCTATCCATTTTCAGTTACAGCATTGTAGCATTTCTGGACTTGAAGGATCAAATAAGCAGAGGAAAATCCTGGCTGAGACATCCGAATAAGTTACAAATTACTGCTTTTCAAGGAAAGCGTGCCTGTTCTGCTGTGGTGGGACTGCACTTACGGTTTTGCATTACAGTTTTTTATTTGTCTTACTTTGATCACTGTAACCTGTTCTACATACTCTCCGGGCCTTTTTTCAGCATCCTTGATAGTGTTGTCTCTCAGAAGAAAGAACATTCACTTCTCTTCCTAAGCAATCTTTTTGATCAGAGTTCAGCAGAGGGACATCTGGGCAAACACTGACACTTCTATAGGAGATCCTGAATTTGGGTCAGTGGTGTTTACCAGAACTGAGCTAAGGGGGAGTGTTACTGAGTACAGCATTTAATCTCTGAACACCAACAGTGGCCAGGAAAGAAAATCGGATGCACCTGCAAAAATTCAACCTTTATACTATGTCCTAACAACTCTGGTCTCTGCAGAAGTAACCCATGTATATCCAGATAAATTATACTTACCCTTCAACTTACTAACTCTTCTACTTGGGGAAGGTAGTGAAAAATATCTATGCCCTTCCTTTTGTTTTTTTCTCCCATGACCAGTGATCAGATTTTGAAGAAGTCTTTCTTCATCAGAGTAGAAATCAAAATCAGATTTTGAAGAATTCCTCTTCAGGAACTGGTTACAGAGTGTGTGGTTTCAGAGTCTTTTGTCTCCATAAGTAAGTGGATTTGGTTCTGGTTGAGACAGTCTGGATATGTAGTAGAAAGAATATGGATGTGTGAGACAACTGCAGAAGTAACTTCTGGGCGAAAGTAGAGTGTAAATTTTCTGTGTGCTGGTTAAGAACAGGGAGACAAATGCTGCACTGTTCTTGACAGTAGCTTGGACCTGGCTACCTCAGCAGTGAATCTTCAAATATTTCTACTAGCTGTTAATTTAAGAGCTCATTTCTGCAGGAAGAGACCCCTTTTTGAAATGAATGTTAGAGCAGGCTGTGTCCTGTGCCATCTGTGGGCTCCCAAGTTGAATTGAATTTGCTCTACTGGTTGGTTTAAGCTTCACAGCATAAATGCTATTGCTAAATAAATTTTAATTGTTCTGAACAACACAGTAGTACATAAGGGTTGATTTGTCCAAATGTTTCCTAGTAGAAAGGCTGAGTCTCTTTAGAATAATGGTTTTGTAGTTGGAAGGGGGCACCTCAAAATAAAATACTGCTGTAAGCTGTGTACCCTGTTCTAGCTGTGCAAGATCACAGAACATAACTGTGAAACCATATTCTGCTCTTTTGTGGGTCTACTCAAATTTTATTTTCAGATGAATTTGTTCCCGCTACAGATGTTTGTTTCTCTCTATGAACAGGCACTTCTGTGCAGTTTCTTTGTTTATTGTTCGTTTGGGAGGTTTTCTATGGGGAAACTTGTGGGTTTTTTCATTCATGTGAGTGATTTTCACGCCAGCATTATCCAAGTAAATTCTAGATTTTGTCTAAACTTTTCATTGTAGTAAAATAGACATTACATGTGATGCAACAGTGTGTGGTGGCATGTTTGTTCTTAATGAAGCAAATTCATGACATCAATTTACCTGAAGTTATGGTGGCTTTATTTTCTCTAAAGATAACGAATCTGGAACACTGTAATTTATAAAGTCTCTGTATTTCTATTTCTCCACTAGAAATATAATTTTGGCTTTAAGTGGAGACAGCTTTTGTGAGAAACTTTGGCCATCATATGATTTTTGGCTTTGCTCAGGAGAAAGCAAATTATCCTCTTATCTTCCCTTTTCCCACATTGCTGGAATGAGCAGCCAACTGTGAAAATAAGATGCAAGGAAAAATCAGATCTCTCTGTCTCCTTTTAGTTTTTGATGGTCTGTACTTCAGCTGTGCTAGAAGAATTTTTAAATAGTGAAGAAATGAAAGCTCCTCAGAGTGGCTATACCAGCTTTCTACAGGACATGTTCTTTTTCAAGTTTTGCACAAGGTTTGTGAGAGAAGAAAAAGGTTTTGACACTCCCGGACATCCTTTCAGGCCTTCAAAATGTCTTGGAGAAGTCGGGACTTCCAAGAAGAGCAGAGATGTCCAGAGGACAACAGAAAGTTTGAGTGGGAAGATTGAGGTGTATGTGTCTTTGGTAGGCAGGTGGGGCTGATCCTGCAGAGCTAGATGGTTAGGACTCGTAGATCACTGTGCCATATGAAACCTAGTAATGGATGTTACAAAGGCCAAATCATATTCTGATGCAGTAGACTTGAACCACTGTGGTTATGACATGCATCATTACATTCTACATCAAAGAGAGTCAAGAGTCTGTAATAAAATTTTGGGGATTTTAGCGGGCCTGACTTGGATTTTCTGATTTTTAGGGCCAGTGATGCAGGAACATCACTTCATCTTCCAGAGTCAGGTAGGACTCTAGTGACTTAGGATTTTTGGGTCTTTCAGGTATTATTAGAAGGACGGAGTGTGATCTGAGTCCCTCGCTGACTACGGGCAGCTCTCCATTCTCCCAATCCCTGCCCTTGTCTTCCGGGACTTTTGGGGGTACGGCTCGTGCCCTTGCCAGTGAAGACCGAGGCAAAAAAAGCATTGAGTATGTTGAGGAAATTGTATGTGGAAAGTGTTAAAGAGCATTCTGGTGGTCTTCCAGTTCCTGAGGTTGGGTGGAAAAGAAGCTGATGTCTTTGAACACTGAAAAAGTGAATCTGTGGGCAGTGGTAGGCAGTTTGACAACTTGTGGCAAAAACTGAAGTGACAACATTTAGGAATTAGCTGCAGGTCCTGTAATGTTTGTACTGCTCCTGTCAGAATTGCTGTGCATCCCACAGTAAGGAGTAGCAATTATGAAGACTTAGTGCTCAGATCATAAGGAGGTAACTCAGGCATGAGGTTTTGCATTATTAGTTCTTAGAGTCGAGACGTAGAAATTGTAATGTAGAGGTCATTATGCTGAGAGATGTAAAACTCTGAATGTTAATGTAACCAATTATTTGGGATTTACCAACCTGAAAGAATTGTATTCACTGTGTTTACCCCAATTCTCTGACTAATTTCAGCCAGTTACTCAGATCTGTATATTCCTCTAAAGTTTTAGAAAAATGTTAACGTTTATCCCGTTACGTACAGCTTTCACAGTGATCATTTAGGGTCATTGTTCATGGTTGGCTGATACAGACCATGAAATGTAATTGTATATGCCCCTAAGCAAATAAGCAAATTACTTCCTTTTGGGAAAAGACTTCTCATCCATCTGTTTTCTTTCAGAGGGGGAGGTTCAGGTTTTATATATGAAGTAGTTGAGAGTAGGGCTGCTTAGATGGTATCACTTTTCACGTGTTTATTTGAGTTGTTCCAATTTTTGTGTCACTGAATTCTTTCTCCTGAAACATTAACACGTTTTGATACTGGTTTGTGCTGAGGTAGATGAGAGAATCGCTCTGCACTGACTTCTCGCACACTGTTTCCAAGCCTAGATGAAAACTTGTAAAATGGGCCAGGAGGAGTAGTTCTAGCAGTTCCAATAGGAGCCTCTGATCCAGCAAAATTTAGATCTAAAAATTCAAAATAAAACACTACCACTTGTTCCATGAGATGCCCTTAGGAACAAAGAGGGATTAAAGAAGGAAGGAAAGAAAGCCATTGAGTGAAGAGAACCTTTTCTGGAGCCACAAATAAAAAATGAAGGGATTTCCATGAGCTGCTAAGCTCTCAATTTAATATATTGTAGGAGCACTTCGGAATTGGGAAACTTAGAGAATATGCTTAAGTAATGAGCATAAATATCACATTAACCACTTTTAGAAAAATTACATTCAGACATTTCAAGTCTGTTTTAAATACAGTTAGGAAGAAAAGTGATTCTAGTAGTCAGTTATTCAGTTTTCCAACTTCCTAGTTCCCTTCAAAGTGTGTGCTCTGTTTCCTTTCCATCTGCTGAGTTTGCACTTCAGCTGGTTAGGAAACCGACTTCTGTCAGATATTTACAGCTTAGCAGTCGGCTGTGGGAGGACACTTGAGACCTAAGTGCAGTCATCTCCATGAAATGATGTTTTTCCTCTAACTGAAATGAGAAATTGTTTCTGAAATGGAGTTAGATATATTTTTAGCGAACTAGATCATAGCAGTGAACGTGTAAAACACCTCTTTAAAGCAGTGTAGAAATGGTGGGTCGTTTACTGTCCATTTGTAGACAGAGCAGTCCTGAGGAGTACTTTTTGTTTTTCCTCAGATTAGAATGAATGACTTTCCTGTGTAAACTGGAATTGGGGATGGGAAGGTAGTGAATTGGGTCCTACTCCATAAGAGTACCTGTTAGCATCTAGAAGTCTTGATAGCCACCTGTCTCGGGAAGGAGGGTATGAGCAACATCTAGTTTGTTTGTATGTGTGTTAGCCTATCAAATAAAAGGCTGATTTTTAAAGAAACAGAGTTTAGGTTTTTATTTCTTTTTAGCAGTATGTGCAGAGTGGCTTGCAAATAGTAAACGCATCAAAGACATTGCTAAATGCAATTGTATCATTTATAATTCCCTGTATCAAGTAAATTCTGAAAGTCAACATACCTCATAGAAACAAGAGCTGAGAACATGATTGTATGAGTCTGTATCCCTTTTAGGTGTGAAACCAATGTCTATTCCAGTTGATACATTAGTAAAGGTTTGGGGCCTGAGTCATCATGTGACGGTTAGTTACTCTGTTTTTTAGATTTGGAGGAATAGGTATCCTGGCTCATTATTAAAATATGATGAATAAATTGATAGAGTCTTAAAAAGTATTGCAGTTTTAAAAATATTGGTCAGATTTGTATTTACAGAAACATGTTGCATAAAAAAATTGTTATTCCTAATTCCAAATCAAGTGAACAACAAAATGCTGATGGCTTTTTCCTCCATCATTTGCTTCTTCCTCTGGTCAGGTACCATGGCTTTCCAGGCACAAGTCCTACTCAGTTCTGCCACAATTATCACTTCAGTTCCATTTTCAGCTATATTAAACAGTGAAGTATTATTTGTGCTATTGCACAGACAGCAATGCACTGAGATACAGCCATCCAGTGAGAACTGCCCTGGAGTTTTCTTAAACACAGCATTTTTAATATAATGTGCTCTCATATATTGCATTACTTTTTTTTCCTCCTGGTCATGAAGCATATCCACTTCACTCGATGCATTGACATTTACCAGTTGCTGTCTTGATTCTGCATTTGGCACGTGCTACGTTTGCAGCTATTCCAGTCTGCTGGTAATGTTCTGTAATTAGGTATTGTTTATATATATGTCTTCACAGACCCCTTCCTTCTGTTGGGTCGTTGCTACTGAATATTGTGCAGCACAACTTAGAATCCTTCAGTGTCTGATGGCTTCTGAGTTGTGTGTGTTGATGGTTAGCTCACAGTAAATCTTGGCCTGAAAAATGCAACTCTGCTTCAAAAGCTCTTTTCTCATTTCAGTGTTTATACCTTGGCTTTTTAGTGTTTAAAATGATTTTACACTTTAGCCTTCTGAATGTATTTGGATATTTTTCAAATTTCCCCAAAACAATAAAACTATCCATTTTATTTGAGGGTTCTTCATGGTGGAGCAGGTATTATTACACCTACGTCTATCACATCTACAATATTTGTGAGCAGATGGAGGCAAGAGGCATAAAATTCTCTTTTATTCCCTTAAAGACCTTCTAAAGTCTTTACTGTCTTCTTTCATATTCATAGCAACTTTGTTGTGTACACAATAACATCTTTGATTTCTTTAATTAGGCAGCTCTACTGTCCGGTTAGGATATGTGAATGGATGAATTAAAAGTCTAAATATGGAAGGAGGAACAAAAATACAGAAGGCTGGGAGGGGGGAACGACTGTGGTGGAGGAAGTTTTTAAGTCCTCCTAGCAGAGGTGAAACACAGTGACATTGCCTTAATCGTCTGTTTTATTTCATCCCTTATGTAACAACAGTAAGTCAGTAGGTGATCTGAATCATACTTTTTTTTTGTTTGTTTCTAAAATTGAAGTAACTTCATATCAGTTTTTAAGTGCATTTTTTCCAGTGTTGTTTTGAAGAACAAGGGTATGAAAGAAGGGTATGAAATATTCTGTCGTACTTTCTCATTTTAATTTGTATTATAGGGAATCCAGTGCTATTTTTCTCTACTGATTTGATAGCTGAGCTTTATATGCATATACATTTATATGTGTATTTTAAAAATAACTGGGTTGTGTTACAGAAGGGTGCCAAAGTTGTGATTCTGAGACTTGCATAAGTTAAAGATGCTTTGGTGTGGAAATGCTGAGACAGTGTGGATGTACTTAGAAAAAAAGTTCAGTGTTAAGGAAATATGTAATTGGTGTGATGTGAGGTGGGCTTTACTGTGTAATACAGCTTTAAGGAGAAAAATATCACAACTTTTGCATTAATTAAAGGAATAAACATATGGTTTTTCACAGAAGCTAATTGCTCTATTCTGCTACTACCTGGAATACCTAATTCAAATGTGGACATAAAAGGTGATACACATTTTCACATAGTATAGAAACAGTAGAGTTTGTGAGTATTTAGTATCTTCTCCATACGTGTATCAACACGTGCACATAAAGATTCCCAAACACACTACTCAACAGTACAAAGTAACAGTGGACTACGTGGCGTTATTACTAATACATTGTTTTCTTAGTTTCTTCCTTACATTTCACATGTAAAGCCATATTACTGTTAGAACAATTAAGCAGGCTAATAGTTGTCCTTTAGAAAGAAATTTGTCAAATTTCAGTTATAAAATAATTTATCTGGTCCATTTTCAAAAACATTTCATCCTTTGGGATTCAAGCAATCCAGGGAGTTTTCATCATCCCCAGAGAGAATTACATGGTTTAAGTGGCAAACTGAACACTTGAAGCTGGTTTCCAATACTCAGTACTGTGAGAACTGAGAGATGGGAATTTCTGCATTAAATCTTCAGTGGCTTTGAGCTCTGCTATCAAATGTTTCTGTCGTACTTGCTCTTTCCCCCCCTCCTTATTGTACTTGCCAAGTAGAATTAATATGTTAATGCTCACCACAGGTTGTATGGCAAATGCTTTGTGTCTGTAGGCTGAAATAGTCTTAGATATAGAAATAATACTTAATAGAGATAGCAATTTTTGTTTTCAAGTAGGAAAAAGTAGCATTGATAATAGAAGCTACTGTGCATCTTAAGTGAATTATAATGTGCAGTTTTTGGGGGTCATAAACCATGGCATTTGCTCACTTCCAGTTTGGTTCCTCTTAGGAATAAAGTTTGTTGTTTACACAGCACCGTATTCTGTCCTCGGGGGGGGCGAAAAAAAAATCCAAATATGGCAGACAACAGATGATTTGAAAAGTTGTCCTTTCGGATGAAACTCATGGCTGGAGGGTAATATGTAATTTAGTGATTAGATAAGAACTCCAGTAAACTCAAATTTGCGGACTCCTGGTCTGTAATTCCAGTAATGTATTTTTGCTTTCAAAACAGACTTTGTTCTGTTCTGATGAGCAAAGCAAGTTAGCAACTGTGGATAATAATAATAATAAAGACAACTATATACCTTACATACCTAATTTTTATTGTTTTACAGTAATCACTTGTAATCTGCCCTTCCAAACAGGGAACAGGGTGAAGAAGCTTTTATTATTTTTACGTGTCAACAAGTGAATTGTTGCCTTCTTGTAATGTTTTGAACTAAAACGCCAACATCTTTGGCAATGTAATTGTTAAACATGTATTCACTGTACTTTGAGTTTTTCTTATTTTTTAAAAACTGCAGTGCTGTGGCTTTTTTTATTGGCTGTCTCATTAAACCATCCTCTCCCACAGGAATGGAGCCCATGCTGTGGTTTCCATCGCTTAGCTGAGTGCCTGCTAAAAGCCCCGCTTTCCAGATGGGTAGGCTGGCTGTGCTCACTGTAGCTGTCTCTGTTACTAAGTCTTGCTCTTCAGCTTGTGTTTGCTTTTCTTCCACAGCCTCACCCCACCCTTGGATCAAGCAGGCTCCCTTTGCTGTCTGGGTAGTATGGGTGAAGGTGAAAAGGGTTTGAAGTAGTCATCCATATGTAGCTTTTCATTCTGCCCTGTTGAGAACTCCCTCCCGTTTGCAGTACCAGCGAGGTGCTGTAGGTACGGCACAGTAAGGGCAATCCTTTCGCTCTTAGTCACAAGGCAGAGTGCACCTGGAGACAGTTTGCTTCCTTTCATCCATTTCTTGCTGAAACTTACTGCATTCCATTAACGTTTCTCCACCACCAGCACCTCTACCCCTGGATGAACACTTTCAGATAAACTCTGCCATCTTTGTCAGTCTGAATTACACATTCTGTATGTTATTTTCTGACCCGTGATAATTCTGCTACCTTGGGGGTGGCATGATTCCTTTTGTGTCTTTTCCCTCTCTCATTCAAGGAAATTATTTTCTTTTGGCTTTTTCTGAATCCCAGATAGACCTAAAGCCCCTCTTCAAGGCTGAGGAGGGTACAGTATATGATCTTTGACACCTGCCATTCTGAAGCAGAAACAGTTGTGGCTGCAGAGCTCAACGTCAGTCAAGGACCTTTTCTTCAGTTCCTCCATATACAGTTCTCAAGCAGGAAAATCTCTTACTCTTTCAAGTATTCTGAAGGTGTTTTGCAGGTGTTGGTAGTCTTTCAAACTACATTCATGGCAAGTAACATCAAATGCCTTTGTATGGACTTCGCAGGTGAGGGCCCTAGGATTTGGTTTGCTTTGTTGCCACAGCACAGTTCTCCAACTCTGTCCCTTTTCAGGAACCCTTCCCAACACTTTGCCTAAACTGACAGTAGATGCTATGTTGGTGAGTATTTTTAGAACCAGTAAGTGGATACCTCAGCAGTCTCAACATCTCTTCAGTGGGGCCTAAGAGAAAGCAAGACCAGTAGCCTTTGCATACTTGTTCAATTCTGTGTATGATGATAATAACAGCTTCCCATTAAGGGAATCTGAAGGGTGATCTTAAGGATGATCACTCTACTAGAAAGACCTACAAGAAAGCGGTTCTTTAATTTACCAATACCTAGGTTCTGTTTAATCTTCTCAGTCTCAGTGAGAATCAACAACTAAAATTTATTTCACTTCAAGACTTTGAACCTATTTTTACTCCTGTAGTGATGATAGCTTTCCTGCTTGTGAACTGATTCCAGTCCGTGTTAAATTTTATTCTTTGGTTCACTTCCTAGCCAGTCTCTGCAAGTAAAACGGTATCTGACACCTTTAGGACACATAACCTCAATTTGTATATGCGGTGCTACATGTAATGCTTCTGCTCCTTGCCTCCAAATAAAGCTGCATTCCATCTGTTCTCCCGTAGCTGATTTGTTATTTCTCAGGCTATAAAGAGCTTTTCATCTGACTTTGGTAGCAGGATCCCTTCACTTGAAGAAGAAACCACCCCTGCGTGTCTCTGTCCTCTGGGGTACTGACACTGGATGTGGCTCTTGTGGATCTGGAGATTTGTTGCAATTGGATTACAGCCACAGGAGGACCTGACGCTTCATATTCCTACTTCAGAGCACTATCCGGTTTGAAATGCATTCTGGTCACGTGTCACAGACCTACTCATCCAAATGCTAACGATACAGCTACACAGTGCATCAGTAGGATTGTGTGAAGTGTCTTTTCTCTTTCCAAAGGTAATCTCTGAAAGAGCCCTCCTGACGTTAAAATAAAACTTCTCTTGAACCATCTCCACGGTGAGATTAAGTGGATGATATTCCTGCCTCTACACCATTCATCAGGTGTTGCTTGGGTAGTCTCACAGCATTAGGATTGATCTGAGTTTTCTCTCTTTACTTCCCATACTGTTAAAAACTGCCACTTCTTTCTTAGTTGTGTTTCTGATGGCATGTGTGGTTGAAGAGACAGATGTATTTCACCCAGTTTAACTTGTCCCTAGACTCCCACTCTGAGTAAAACAGAACAGGGCCCCAGTGGTTTTGACACATTTGGGGCACTTTTGTTATCAGGACCTCGGTATGTTGACCAGAGTCCACACCGTTAAATCTGGACCAGGAACAGTGATTTGAGCGATCTGATCCCTCCAGACTCAAAAATCTTCACACTGGATTGTGGATGGCTGTCACTGAGTGAGGACTTCTGTTCCTCTCCAGCATAAATGATAGGAATGTGTCAACTCTCTTCCCTCCTCCTAAGTGGATCAAAATTTCATCTTACTTTGCCTGGGAATCCGTTCCTTTCACATCAACTGCAATTGTTTGTGAATATTCACTTCAGTTGACTAAAGGGATAAGCAGAAGTCTGTACTGGGTGACCCCATTATTGTACTCGTATTGGGCCTATGCTTTGACCAAATGATTGTTTGATTTCTGGTCTGGTCTCTTTCTGCCACCTCCCTCCCCAGCATCTGTCAGAACCTTCACCAAATGTTTTGCCATCTCTGAAGCCCCCAAGACTGATGTGAACCTTAATAAGGCAACGTACTTTGAAGAAAACTAAGGTTGCTCCCCTGGGTAGTTAGTGAAACAGTACAAGTGTGCCAAGTCCTGTTAATTTAGAACTCCATATGTAGTGCATCTAAATCAAAGGATGTTGTGTAAGAGCAGACCATCTGCAGCCTGTCTTCCAGCAGCTTGTCTCCCAGACCCTTTCTCAAATGTTTTTGGACTTTCCCTTTCCATCTCTGCCTTGCACATCTCTTTCTCCCTCTCCCACACATGCAAATAGCTGTAGTGACCCACCCCTCGTTTCCTCCAATGGTCCACCCGACAAGAGCCAGGCATGCAGTCGCATGCCTGGACCGTGCCAGTGGTGTTTGAATGGTTGGCCGTGAGCACAGAGATGCACAGCCAGGTTCTGCCTTCCCTCGCTGGGGAGTGGGAGGTGGGGGGGGCACACAAACCTGCACGGTTCCTTCCTGCCTGGCTCCCAGTTTCACCGACTGGTCATGAGACTCCGTTCCCTCTGTCAGATCAAACTGAAATTGGGGAATGGATTCAGAAGTCAGCTAGAGAGATGGGAATCGGTCTCAGAGATCCCATCAACCTTGTTTTCTTAGGAAAGCATTTTGGAAAAGTTGCTGGCTGAAAAGCCCCTGACCACAGCATTGAAAAATACACGCTTTTCTCTCTAATACAAGAGTGGGTTAAATAATCTTCATTCTTGTAGATCTGATTAAATTATAGCAAGGTAAATTGTTGATAAATTATCAGTATTTATATACTGTCTTTAGGCAATTTTTTAAGAATAAAGTCAGTACTACAACATGTAATTCCTCCACGTATCACTCCACAGTGGTAGTGTAGAACTGTAAAGCCGTCCATATGTGAACAGAGTTCAATTTCAAGGGCAACAGGTCTTTCAGGGTGGCATCTTTGTAGAAATTCGTAGCCAGAATGTCAGTGTAGCTTAGCCGTTATGTTCTGCTTTTGATTTGTAGAATGAAAACTTGTGTAATGTTTTCATTAAAACTTATGAAGACTATTTTTTGCCTCTGAGGGTAAACATGGGATCTTAAAATAACTGGCACTACTGATGAGAATAACTTTTCAGAATAATATAAAATGGCTTGTTTGTGTATTGCAAGAGCCAACGAGTTAAACATGATTTTTGGGACATGTTGTACTTATTATTGGAAATAATTATTATAATTGTTGATGGGATTCCCTTATATGGAACTTTCAATGCACGGGATACATCAAAATACAATTCATAAGGCTGAGGTGGGGGATATATTAGGTTGATATATCAGCCTGGGCAGCTGAAGTACATTTTAGTTAGCTGTTTGTCACTTTTTCAGCTTTGCTGCCTGAACAAAGTATGTTACTTTTTTTTCCCCTAGATACAAATATATGGACTAGTTGAACTTCTAAAGTTTTCTGGAAAGGAATTACATGCTAAGTTCAGGAATGCATAGGATCTGCATATACAGCACTGAAATCTTGCATTTTTTGCTATGTATAGGGTAACAGTCTCAGTGAAAGGTTAGCATTTTGAAGATGGCGGGTGAGGAGGGTTTGGTCAACTCTCCAAGGCTGGTAACTTAACTACCTTTCTTCCTGAAATTACTTCCTTAGGGCATCAGTAACTCACATCTAATGAATAAAAACTGTTAATATGTAATAATTGGGAGGCTTTACCATATTTAAAAGTTCAGTTGCAAGACATGAGGAATTTTCAGTACTGAGTAATGCATCCAGTGACTTATTCTCTAGGCTATTCCTATGTACACATGCACTGAAATAACTAAGGACCTGAAAAATTAAAATGCCAACAGAAATACATGCTATTTGCAATTAGACTATAAAAAAAAATTGTTGGTAGTTGCAGGAGACTTACTTTTTAAAATCTGGTTTGCATCACGTGAAACTGGAAAGTGCTGCATTAAGAAGATAATTTGGCAGGAGGGAGGACAAGTCAAATGGTAGTCTTTTTTCTTGGATTACATTCAGATTTTATGGAAAGAACTGCATACTCATAAACTGAAGTAGAATTATGTAGTTTGCATTTGAACTAATATGCCTGTGCAGTTGGAAGTTACTTTGGTGATACCCTTCCAAACCATGGAAATTTTAAGAGTTCTCCCTTGTTATACTGTGTCCATGAGGTGCTAATTCAAAAATAAGAACCTACCATAAAAATATCCCTCTTTAGAGTTAAATCCTGAATATAAAAATCACTGGTCATTTTGTTGTTAATAAGCTCTATATACTATGGCATCACCTATTTTAAACCGAGAACTAATTGCAGTAGTGTAGCTGTAATTCACTGATAGTGAAATCTACTCCTGCTTAATGTATTTTATACCACCAACACCCCAAAATGAAACTTTTCCAATTCTGGAATATTCTAAATTATTTAAGAGTTAGTCACATATTATCAAATCTAAGTGTATGTGTAGAATAGAATAGAGTCTTTCAGTTGGAAGGGCCCCACACGGATCACCTAGTCCAACTACCTGACCAGTTCAGGGCTGGCCAAGTTAAAGCGTGTTGTTAAGGGCATTGTCCACATGCCTCTTAAACCCTGACAGGCTCAGGGCATCGACCGCCTCTCTAGGAAGCCTGTTCCAGTGTTTGACCACGCTCTCGGTAAAGAAACGCTTCCTCATGTCCAGTCTAAACCTCCCCTGGTGCAGCTTTGAACCATTCCCATGCATCCTGTCACTGGATACTGGAGAGAAGAGATCAACATCTCCCACTCCACTCCCCCTCCTCAGGAAGCTGCAGAGAGCAATGAGGTCGCCTCTCAGCCTCCTGTTCTCCAAAGTAGACAAGCCCAAAGTCCTCAGCTGCTCCCCATAGGACACTGCTTCCAGCCCTCTCACCAGCTTTGTTGCCCTCCTCTAGACACGTTCAAGGGCCTTCACATCCTTCTCCAGTTGTGGGGCCCAGAACTGCACACAATATTCGAGGTGAGGCCTCACCATTGCTGAATACAGTGGGATAATCACCTCTCTTGACCGGCTGGTTATGCTGTGTTCGATGCACCCCATCTTTGCCCCCTTGGCTGCCAGGGCACACAGCTGGCTCATGTTGAGCCTGCTGCTGACCAGCACCCCCAGACCCCTTTCTGCAGGGTGCTTGCCAGCCTCTCCCAATTTATGCTTGTGCCAGGCATCACTCCGTCCCAGGTGCAGAATCTGGCCTTTGGGCTTGTTAAATTTCATCCCATTAATCATAGCCCAGTGCTCCAATCTATCTAGGTCCCTCTGCAAGGCCTCTTGTCCCTCGAGAGAGTCAGCAGCACCTCCCAGTTTGGTGTCATCATCAAACTTGCTAACGGGGCATCCAACTCCCGCATCCAGATTGTTGGTAAATACACGGAACAGAACTGGCCCTAGAAGGGAGCCCTGGGATCACCGCTAGTAACCACTCACCAGCCCGACGCAGCCCCATTCACTACAGCCCTCTGAGCACTGCCCAGCAGCCAGTTCTTCACCCAGCACACCGGGAACCCGCTCATCCCACGGTTGGATGACAAGTCCAGGAGGATGCTGTGAGGGACGGCATCAGAAGCCTCACTGAAATCCAGAAAAATTACATCCATCCTCCACCTTTCCTTCACCTGCTGGGTATCCATAGAAGGATATCACATCGCTTAAACAGGACTTTCCCTTTGTGAACCGACGATGACTCTGCCTGATCCTTGCATTACCTCACATGATCCATCAGTGTTACCCATTATAACAGAGTATTCACTCAACAGCTGCACATCTTCGTACGTCATTCAGCATCATTAAACTAATCGTGGTGAGCTGCAGATGTTAATAAAGCAGGTTTAAGGTTATTTGGAGTAATGTCAGTGCTGCTGTGTGGGGGGTTGTCATTACCGTTCATAGCATAGCAGGTAGCGTTACATTTTCACTTTGACAGGAAGAAAACCTATAGGTGAGGTATTGTGAAATGCCATGTTTCCCTTCAAAAACAACATAGGTGATCGTGAATTTGCAAGAGGTGATGTAGGATTTAAGTACTCCTGGCAAACAGGTTTTGGAGCTCTGTTTTGGAGTTTCATGTTCTATTTGAACATCAAGTCGTTGTATCTTTTTAAACTAAAGGTGTATTTCTTACCCTTTAGGCCACCTGTCATTCCTCAATAATAACTTAACAGTTCCACTTTTTTTATAATAATGTTTTTGGCATAAAACCAGAGGGATATGCTTTTTGCTGGTTTTACACCAGGACATAGGCACGTGCCTCTCCACATGTGTTTTGGGACGCATGATTGGGTTTGAGATTTTCAAAGTTGCGGATAAGTAAAAGCGTTAAAATAGCCACGATTGAAATTATACTTGTTCATGCAGCTAACAAATTTGTGTGCTGCCATGCTGTGAAATGGACTTCAAAACATTCTCTCACAGGTTTCTATCTAAACAATTCTTGTATGTTTCAGTATATGCACACTACACTCAGTAAATTTCACTGGTACATGTTTTCCCTTATACAGAGTGATACCATAAATCTAAATCTCCACATAATGTGTGTAGTCTCCAAGTAGCTTTTGTGCCACAACATCTGAATGAAGGGACTTCCATAAAATTTGTCCAGAAGTTTGTGGAATAATCTTTAACATATTTCTTGATTGTTTTACATCATTATCAGTAATATTGCTAAATTACCGCGTTTTTTCTTTTGTATTTACATTTTCATTAATTTAAGGTCCAAACCTGTGAAGTATGGCTAAATATTTCCTTAGTAATCTGTATCTGAATTAACAATATTCACAAAGTTTTCTTTTTTTTCCTTTTTTTTTTCCCTAAGGATATGGCCCTTGTTGCTCCTGAAGCGCCTTCAGAACAAGCTAGAAGGGTTTTCCAGACTTACGACCCTGAGGGTAAGGGCTGTCCTTCTTGCTGAAATAAGATTTTGTAATCAAAGTGTACTCATTCAGCAGAGACCGACTCCAAACGATAATGACTTCCTGCACTGTGTAGGGTATCTCTTCAGAAATAAGACTGTTATTTTCTGAATTTGTTCCAAATACTGCACTTTCAAAGCCATTGTGCTTTCCATGCCAGGGTAACATGCTGTTTACACCTGAGTTGATTAAGAGAGGAATGAAATACTTAGTAATTAAGAAATTTTCAGTGCATTAGTCAACCTACAAGTGACATGAAGAAATTTTCTGAGAATTCTGTAGTAAGGGAAGTTGAGTACAACACTGTGCAGTAGGAAGTAGAGTTCTCAGAGCATAAGCTTTTTAACTTTGTAATGTTGTTTGTAATTAACATAAAGCTTAAATATAATTTGGTTTCTCTTATATTTTTATAAAATCTGCTATTATTGTATTCTTCATGAAATTCTCTTCTTGAATCTATGTGGCATACACTGAAAATTTTCTTATGTTTTGGAGAACAGCAGGTCTAACATTCAGGTAGTATTTTAACTAATCGAAAGGGAAGAAATGTACAGTCAATATCCCATGGTATCACACAGAGATTGCTATGAAGGCATCGAATTCTTAGCAAGCATTAAACTTCAAATTGGATGAATGATAAACCCTGCACTTTCTGTATTGCACTCTTTCTTGAAGTGGAAGGGAAATGTTTAAAAACCATGTCCCTTCTAGAACCCCACCATTTCCTTGCAAATTTTAAAGATAAGGATACGCATTATTTGTGTTTTTGAATAAAATTTGTACTCCTGGAAAACATTTTGTTTCTTTTCCTAATGAGAAGCTTTTGCTACTTCTTCAGATAATGGTTTTATACCTGACACTCTGCTAGAAGATGTAATGAAGGCTCTGGATCTTGTTTCAGATCCTGAATAGTAAGTATCATAAAATTTAAATACTACAGAAGTATCAATTAACTACATATTAATTGTAATTTAGGGTTTTTTCTGGATTCAATTAACCACATATCAGTTATAATTCAAGGGTTTTTTTCTAGATTTTTTTCCTAGCTTGCATTTTGGGCACAGAGTGTTATTTTGAAGTGTTTAAATCAGCTTTAAATTAGATGGGATAAATTAAAAATAAAATATTTATAAAGATAAACTTCGGTAGTGATAACTAGAAGCCAAAAAAATCCTCAAACCTACTGCATTACTAGACATTGAGGAGATTATATCTCTCTATGTTCATGAGCGTGAAACTGTGGCAAAAGAGCCAAACATCCAGGGTGCACAGAGGCAGATTAACGCTGGATCTGTCGACAGTTTGAAGCTGAAACTGCTGCAGTTATACTTTTGTTTCCACCAACACTCAGTACCTTGTAGTGTTTATAACTGTCATTTGTTCCCAGAAATGACACCTTGATTTCTAGGATTAGAGATAAAACTGACAAATGAAAAAGGTAATTTATTTTAGATCGTATGTGGAGCAACAGGACTAATACTCAGTGGCAGCAGTCAACCTTCTGTGTCAAAGCTTACCACGTTTTGCCACTAAAAGCTTAACCCAGAAAGGAGAGTTATGTGCTGGAACTTTTTTAAGTCTCCAGAAGATGGTTCTGCTCTTCCATAAGCATATGATCTTGTTTACTGGGGTCTAAATCAGTTGCTCCTGTGGAGACTGCAAGTTTACTTACTGCAGCCTTCTGAAATTCGATTGTTGCCATTTTCTGTCCTTTCAAACGTGACCAAGTACAACAGAGTTTACTGACCTGCTCCAGTGCTGAGCTGCTGCAGTTCTCCACTTGGAGAACTGGCTGGATGGTCACACTCAGAGATTGGTGGTCAATGTCTGAGTGGAGATCGGTGACGAGTGGCGTTCCTCAGGGGTCGGTGTTGGGACCGGTGCTGTTTAACATCTTTGTCGGTGACATGGATGATGGCATTGAGTGCACCCTCAGCAAGTTTGCCGCCGACACCAAGCTGTGTGGCGCGGTCGACACGCTGGAGGGAAGGGATGTCATCCAGAGGGACCTGGACAGGATGGAGAGGTGGGCCACTGCCAACCTCATGGAGTTCAACAAGGCCAAGTGCAAGGTCCTGCACCTGGGTTGGGGCAATCCTAAGCACAAGTACAGGCTCGGTGGAGAATGGATAGAGAGCAGCCCTGAGGAGAAGGACTTGGGGGTACTGATGAGGGTACTACTTCATCTACTTGAGGGTAGATGAAAAGCTGAACATGAGCCGGCAGTGTGTGCTGGCAGCCCAGAAAGCGAACCGTATCCCGGGCTGTATCAGGAGAAGGGTGACCAGCAGGTCGAGGGAGAGGATTCTCCCCTTCTGCTCTTGTGACACCCCACCTGGAGGGCCGCCTCCAGCTGTGGAGG
>NW_010260045.1:45490-60659 GCF_000690775.1 Eurypyga helias
TGTTCAGCCTGGAGAAGAGAAGGCTCTGGGGAGACCTTAGAGCACTTTCCAGTACCTGAAGGCTGCCTACAAGAAAGCTGGGGGGGCACTTTTTACAAGGGCCTGTAGTGACAGGACAAGGGGGAACAGGTTTAAATTGAAAGTGGGGAGGTTTAGATTAGATGTCAGGAAGAAATTCTTCACGGAGAGGGTGGTGAGGCACTGGAACAGGTTGCCCAGAGAAGCTGTGGATGCCCCATCCCTGGCTGTCTTCAAGGCCAGGCTGGATGAGGCTTTGAGCAACCTGGTCTAGTGGAAGGTGTCCCTGCCCCTGGCTGGGGGGTTGGAACTAGATGGTCTTTAAGGTCCCTTCCAACCCAAACCATTCTATGATTCTGTATGGGTTCAAAGCCTCTTAGGCCCATGCATGGAAAGAAAAAATACGTCTCTCTGTGGTTTAGATACTGCCTCTCACTGAAGGTGTCTCTGAGCAGCAGCCTGCTGGAAATGGGGAGCGTAAACCAAGGATATCACTGTATGTTTGCCCTGTTGTACTCTGTCGTAAGCATCCTCTTACTGACCAGTGTCAGAAACAGGACGCTGGGCAAGGCGCTCTCTTGGTCTGACTCAATGAGGACATTCTTGTGTACAGTACAACTTTTAACTTAGGCAAAAGGATAGGTAGACACAAATAAACGTGTTAACGATTTAATGGCTGTAGAAATGTATTGCTTAAAGAGAAATACAGAGTTGTTATTGACATTCATTTGTAGTGACCTGAAATTATACCACGTTCAGGCAGTAAAGCTTTCAGATTAGTATTGTTAATATTTTCATTATTTAATGGTTTTGGCTTAATGGGTATCAAGGACATGATGTAAATAAGAAGTGTAGCTGTTAATTTTATTTCCATGTACTTAGAAAATCTTGGAGGCTTTTCAAGTCTCCATTTAAAAACAGGTTGTTGGGCAGTTACGGCGCTGTATTTAAGAGGTGACTGGTTTATGTATCTTAAGTTCAAGAATGCTTACAAGACAGCAAAACGCCTTTTGGCCTGCAAACCTCCGTTTAGATTATATGGGTTTCAAATTATTTTACCAAATATGGTAGTCCTTCAGAATTATCACTTATAATTTAAAATAACAATTATTTTTATTTAAAAATAACTGTTTTGGCAACTTGCATGCCATTCTGATGCAGTTGTCACCATTAAAAATAGAATAGTATTGCTATACTTGGCAGCCAGTACTGTAGTAGCACAGTGTAACTTAGTCATACAAGAATAAAAATGTCTTACTCATACTTTCATATTCAATGTTTTTGTCATAGTGTAAACCTCATGAAGACCAAATTAGACCCAGAAGGACTGGGCATCATACTGCTGGGTCCCTTTCTGCAAGAATTCTTCCCTGAGCAGGTAACAATATAACTGTATTGCTGCAGAGCATTGTCTATTCTGCTTGTCTTTGAGGTTCATCAAACACTTCCATCAATACCACAGAGCTGATTTTATAAGTATTGCAGTTGGCAGAGCTGCCCAGCAAATAACCTCTTGTATTACACAGCGAACTGCAGACTTCCATTTTGCATCATGTGTCCATGATTTTGTCGGCTTTACGCTGGAAGAAAACTCCATGGTAGCAACAAGTTCTAGCTTCAGGAAATACATAACCATTTTGCATATGAAATTGAACTGGTTCCCTACTCAGAGAGTTTTTCCAAGAATAAATGTCCATGCTGTTTTTATCAAAAGTACAAATGTCTGCTTAATTGCTAGCAAATGGGGAAAGGCTGCAAACATATTTAAAACTATGTATGTCTCTAATCAATTGTAAAAATTCTGACAGGTGAACACGGTAGTTATGTTTAGGATATGCAGGAGTCAGTATCTGTCAGGGTAATAGAAAATTATTTTCAAACTCACAGTCTGTTCCATATATTCATTAAGATGGTACCACCACTGAGAGGCATGTGTTAACCCAGCACTGCTCTCCTCTTCTCCTGGATCACATTTTCCTGCCCTCGTGCTGCCTCTCTGCTGCTACCAGGAACCTCTTTGCACCAATACACAGCAAACTAGAACGGGGAACTGGTCCGGATGAGAGCTCCTTTGCAGGTTTACGGAGGCTTCTTCCGTGGGCCATGCAAATGCTTGTGTTGGCAGAAGAGAGAGGATTTCCCCAGTGACACCAAGATAGGCTGGTGAGGCAAGAGAAGGGCTGAGAGGATAACTTCTTTGGAGGCTTTTGTGGCTTAACATGTCATTGAAGCTATGTGGCTCAATTTTTACAACCAAGGAAATGTGAAACTAGTCTCTTTACAATGCCTTCAGCAAGACTCCTTTTGTTAGGGTTGTGCAGCACTGTTTTGGTGTGGTAATCGGTACTATGAAACAAGCATTCATGGTCATTCAGAAGGCACTAGAACTGCATTGTCAAAGATGGTAGGGATCTCGTTAAGAGATGATTCACCATCTAGAGGAAAAAGGAGTTGGAGTGTTCATTTGGGATTTGCAGAATTACATCTGCATTGGTCATTTGCCAACTGTTCTTCATTTCATTTGTATACCCAGAAGTGGAAGTATCTTTACAACTGAATGAGCTTTAATCTTACTTCTTACAATTCTATTACACTTGCAAATCTGGAAGACTCCACTGGTTAATTGTAGGCCCCAGATGCTTAGAATGAAGCTCAGAAAGCCAAGCACATCCTCCATCGCTGGCTGTGCCTAAACTGTCCAGTACCGCGGGCCATAAGTAGCTGGAGGACGAAACAGCCATGGTGTGGGGTGGCTGCCTCGGCTGCCTGTTGCCGAAGGGCATCGCTGACTGAAGAAGCTCGGCTGGAGAAGGGAGCACGTGGAATGATGGGGAGACCCCCAGCTTAGTCACCTAGATCGAGAGCTGGCAGAGGAATTCTTTACCTGCTGTGAAGTTGGAGCCCGGAAGTCAGTGCCTGCCTGCCAAGTACTAATTCCCCACCAGTCAGTGCTGACTGTGCTGTTGAACCTGCGCCGGCTCCAGTGCAGAACATGGGAAGTGCTGCTGCCTTAAGGGTGCAGTCTGAGCAATCAGCACGTTTTGGACGGGCACTCACCAGTATCAGTTAATGAATGAATGCTGAGGGCACGGATCTGTTGTCCATCTGTCTGTGCTCTGTGGATCAGATAGCAGGAGTCTTTCCCCCTGTTGACACCTCATTCAAAATATTTCTGAAAATAAATTCTGCAGAAATGAAGATTAATTTCTTTCTTTAAAATACTGTGAGGAACTAGCAGATGCCAGTCATGGTTAGAATTGTTGATGTTCCCATTTATGCAGTATGTGAACACTTACCTAGTGCTCAGGAGATCCAGATTTGATTCCTTCTTTGCTGAGAATATTCAAACCTCCATTCTTAATATCTTAGGAAGTACTAAACTCCGTCTCAAAAGCAGGAAGGGATCTCAGCTTTCCTTTTCAAAGCTGTTGGCTTAGAATTAAAATACTCAAAAATCAAAGCCTGAGAGAGCAAGTCTGACTCGTCAGTGCTTGGGGCAGTTACCTGGAGAGCATCATTCCTGAATTCCCTGGTAGCCCCCTATTTTTTGGGGGAAACAATGACTGCACAAAATTCTTAGCATGAAAGGCAGTACTTTTACTTCAAGGTCAGCATACCTTCCTCAGGGAAAAGAATATGTCCCCTTTCCTTCCCAGCAAAGGTTGATTTTACTCATCTCTGTGAAGCAACTTCCGTCAGTAGTTAGGGCTCACCTTCTTTTTCACCACCCTCCCTCTGCTGAATAGCCACTTGCTGTGAGACCCATACAGAGATAAGGGGTTTGAATCGTTTAAGAGGAGAAAAATGAAAGAGGGCTTTTTGTAATCCATGGATGTACTGTAACCCAAGTAGATTTCTTCTCATTCCAGCCTTTACCTCCATGTACTAAAAAAAAGGGATAAGCTTTAGTTTGGAGCCTGGTCCAGCAGGCATAAAAGAGGTGATACTACACCTGATCTGTGTTTCCTGATTGAGGGAAATGCAAAGCTCCTCAGTCCTTTCAGGACTAAAGCCTTTAAACACCCAGAGGGGTAAAGGTTGACAGGTGCAGAACATCTGCTGCTAGGCCTCAGCTGAGCAGTTGTCTTCACAATTAGTGTTCAATTAGGCAGGCATGGGCATGCATAACTGTTTAGCTCTCAGATGGAGGGTTGGAGATTGGGTCTGGTCCTTAGTAAAGCAGGAGCCAAACAGCCATAAATACAGGTGAGTGTGGCTACTATGTAAGGTGTGTGACTTGAAAAAGTAGGACTGTTTCTAGATGCTCTGTGCTCAAGTGAATGCAGAAAATCGTGACTTGCACTTGGGGGTGTTACCCATTAATATACTGACATCCTTTTATTATTTCTGATGAGAAAGGTAAAATGAACACAATCTTCAAGATGGTGCCATCTGCAAGAAACTGTACTCTTTTACAATTGCCTTGAGTCTTCCAGTTTAAATGCCTCTGTCGAGATGTGAAGAGACTGTCAAGGCACAGTGTGACACTAACTGTCTCCTCTCTACTAGGACTCCAGGGTTTCAGAGTCATTCACTGTTTACCACTACAATGGACTGAAGCAATCTAACTATAACGAAAAGGTAGGATTTAAGAAATGTAAATCTAGCCTTAGTAACAGTTAGTAGGCAGACCTCACTCCCTGTGTTAAATTGTAAAACTGACCATAGTTACAGGCAAAATACTTCAACTTGAAACAGACTTTCTACAAAACTGTTACTTCAGTAATTTTCTTCCAAAATTATGTATTTGGAATTGGAAGCTGCTTTGTGCTCCTGACCGTGTTTTAGCTAGTGTACTGGATCAGTTGGCCGGACTGCCTCTCAAACTGTGTGTTTGGATAGAGCACTTCTCATTGCTTATCCATGGGAAGTGGGCTCTGAACTGTAGAGGACAATGGAGATGTAACGTGGACAAACTGCAACTTCTACAAGTAACCCTACATCCACATGGAGGTGTTTGGAATTTTTTCAGAAATATTTTAGTACTCCAGACCTGCACCAAAAATCAGTGTTTTTTGGAACCATTCAGCAGGGGACAAAAATGACCCATTTCATTTTCTTGGAAGGAGGGGTATACCTGACATACCATGGCTGCTTCCGAGTTAGTTCCCGAATTGGTATGCAGGGTGGAAGAGTATAAGGCATTAAAAGACACAAGGAACAAAAATAACTTCAACTAAGAAGACTTTTCAAGAAACTCAGTCTTCATAATAGCTTGGTGTTAAGTCCTTAAAATTAGCCCTGTGAAATTGCCAGCAGTTTCATACCCCAAAATGCAGGCAAAAGCATTCAAAGATGCCTTTGTCTTTACTATTGATCATATATACCTAATTAAGAAAATTTAAACAATTCATTTTTAAAGGATTCTGCTTATAGTATTTTAGATACTGTTTTATGAATAGAGGTGATTTGTAATGAAGTTCCACATTATGAAAAATTAGTTCCCATAACGTTAAGTCTGAGGAACACTGTCCTTACAAAAATCACAATATCAAACTTTGCAACTGCAACAGTAGTAGAAGATTTATTCTCACAGAATTTTTGTATTGCATTTCCTAGATTTTTTTTTTTCCCCCCAGTTTTGGCCTTTACTGTCTTATTGAAGTAAGGAGCCAAATAAATGTGGTCTGATCAGGATTTGCAGGCTTGAGTCCAAGAGATTAGGGGTTTTTTCAGTTTTATACCTCATTTCATTAAGTATAGATACATAAAAAACTTTAGGGAATTTATTTTTGTCTTGGAAAAAAAAAGTGTCATAACAAATCTCCAAAAGCAGTGAAAATAATCATTTCTCATTAGTTTTTAACCAAACATAGGCTGACGTGATTGGATTTATGTTGACAGGTCATGTATGTAGAAGGCACGGCCGTTGTTATGGGTTTTGAAGAACCGATGCTACAGACCGACGACACTCCTGTAAAACGCTGCTTGCAAACCAAATGGCCGTATATAGAACTACTGTGGACCACAGATCGATCTCCTTCTTTAAACTGACGTGTTGCGCATAAACAACGCACGGCTTGAGCAGGGATACAGGAGCTGGTCTTTGCTTGGGAAGTGGTATCTTGACTGTGTGGAGTTATACACTGGTATCGTTGATGACTTGTAAATAATGATTACAAACACTTTTTCAGTGTTAATTGGAATATTTAATTTTTTAATCAGATTGATTTCTATTATAATAGTTTGTCTTCTTTGGCCACTGTAGTACTGTTAATGTGAGTTGTCCTAAAACACCAAAAAAGCCTACTGACACAAAGTTCTAACGTTATTTTGCCATCTCATGAAGATTTGGAAAATGTCTGATATTGCAGAAGCTGCGTATCAGATGTCAGATCTTTAAAACGTAAAACATATTCAGCTTCCTCAGAATCATATAGGCATGTTTTATTATTTCAGTTATATCGGCTTACATTACAGTACCAGAATGTGTGGACTAGACTGGCCTTTGCACTGGATATGTTTTAATGAGTTTAAATTTCCTGCAGTTTTCCCTAAAATCTAATTTTACCTGAAGAGCTTGCACAATGTGACATAAATATGATACATTTTAGGAATATTAATAAGTATAATTCATAAATACTCTTTCTTGGCAGTTGTATATTACTGTGGCTTAGTTATCGGGCATGGTAAAAGTGAACACAAAATCTGAGGAAAAACAGCTGTATTCATATTTATTTGAATTTGTATAAAAGAAATGTAAAAACGTCAGAAGGAATTTCTTGTTCTGTAATCTCTAACCTATTCAAACTTATAATATTGCCAAATACCTCTTCTCAATTTGTCCAAACAGCAGTGTAAGCCAGTGTTATTGTATGTGTTAAGTGCATGAGAACATCTGTTATTACATTGTTATATTCCTTTATTTATTATCAACTTGTTAGCCCTAAAATAAAATCTTTTCCTTGAATCATGTTGTATCAAGTTTGGTTTTCATCGAGTTTGTTTTGCTGCCTGAGATGATGAAAAGGGTCCGTGGGTTTAGAAATGTCAGGTTTTGTGTTGAACACATCCTGCACCTTAGCTGATTGCGGAGCCTACGCTACGGCCAGGAGGGCTGAATTTCACATTTGGACTTACTTACTTATAAAAAATGTATTTTCATGTGTAAAGCACACGATGACTCTCAAACGATTATCATGCAGGAAAACAAACTGATGTGGTGAAAAATGAGGTATGTAGTGTGGGGGAGAAACTGCACTGTAAGGCATGTAGTAGTGATAGAAACATCCTTTGCGTGACGTGTTGCAGATAGGCCCTCTGTGAGGTGACGTATGTATTAGATTTACATCTGGAAATGAGTCAACAGTGCAGTTCTGTGGTGGGTTGGCCTTGGGTGGCTGCCAGGTGCCCATCTCAGCCACTCCCGCTCCTCCTCAAGCTGGGCGATAACATGAAAAAGCTCCTTAAGATAAGGACAGGGAGATTGCTCACCGATTATCACTGGCTCTAAATTTAATTAATTGCCACTTAAAAATAGAGGTAGAAACAAAACCAGCATCACCTTCTTTCCCCTGCCCCTGCCCCCTGACTTCTTCCCAGGCTCAACTTCAATCCCAGCTCCTCTGCTTCCTCCCCACGGAGTGGGGCAGGGAGATGGGGAATGGGGATTGTGGTGAGTTGGTAACGCTTCATGGCTGCCACTCCTTCGTCCTCCCGCGCTGCTCCAGCGTGGGTCCCTCCCACGGGCTGCAGTCCTTCAGCAAAGGGCAGCTGCAGTGCGGGGTCCTCCCCACAGACCCCAGCTCCTGCCAGGAGCCTGCTCTGGCACGGGGTCTCCACAGGCTTTAGGGCACATCGGCTTGTGCCACAGGCTGCGGGCAGGTCTCTGCTCCCTTCTCTGTCCGCGGCTGCAGGGCCACAGCCTGGCCTTTCGCCACGGGCTGCCGGGGAACCTCTGCTCTGGAGCACCTCCTGTCCCCCCTTCTCCACTGACTGTGCTGTCTGCAGGGCTGCTCCTCTCACATACTCGCACTCCTGCCACCCGGTGATTTTTACCCTTTGTTAACGACGTGACCATGGAGACACCACCCGCATGCTTACAGGCTCAGCCTTGGCCAGCGGTGGTCCCACCGTGGAGCCAGCTGGCACTGGCTCTGGGCAACACTGGGAGGGCTCCTGGTGACTTCCTCTCGCAGCTGCCTCTGCTGCAGCCCCATCCCCCCCAGCTACCCCACAGGTTCAGTCAGGACTTGTTTACAGACCTAACTTCTGAAATGTCCACGAGCATTCCTGACAGCAGTGTATCTCGCCTCTCTTTGAGATGGCCTTGTCTGAAAAAACGAATCCTTTGCAGGTGACACTAATTTGAAAGATTCCTTAATTCATCTGATCTAACTCACTTTTCTTCCAACACAAGTGTTCCGCCTTGCTCTGTGGGCTTGAGGCTAAAAGACTTGTACTGCTGCTCAGAAGTATATAGATAATTAAGAGAATCTGCTTTAATCTGGACTGCCTGGCAAGTCCGAAACTTCACTTTTTCTAAAATGCTCAGGCCTCGTAGCGGTTTGCTTTAGCTGGTTTTGCACATTTAAGATAAATGTCTTCAGGCAGATCTGCACCGAGGTCTTGGAAGGTGACAAGTCACTTTTCTTGCTTTTTCCCCCAGATTCTGGTGTCTGTCTTGGTTTGTGCTACAGCATCTCACAACAGAGCTTGCACTGAATCATAGCTCAGATCTGCTGGAATAGCCTTTTTTCCAGGCCAGCGTCTGATACAATTTACATTCTGCCACAGAAAAACCAAGATTGTACCCTCACCAATGGGAGAGCCATATGTGAGCATTAGTCGGGATTAAAACTCCTGCTGTACTCCAAAGAACTGTTGCTGGTGCTCACTGTGGTGTAAGAGCCCTTACTCCTCTCTTTTTCCTTCATACTGCCCAGTTTGAAGCCTGGCTTCTGGTTTACTTCACGTCTTTGGAGTACAGTGGCTAACAGTGCCTAATGGAACTCAGCCAGCTCATCCGAGACCCTCGGCCAAGTGAATCTTCCTGTCCTTTCCTCCCTGATGGACAAGATGGGAGAGATTCTGACTTTATGGAAATTCACCTTTTGTCCCCTGAAAGAGTAAAAAAAAATAGAAGGCAGACTTACAATATGTGGGGCATTCACGTCTTGTACTTTTGATTTTCTTTCCTAGAAAAATGACCAGAAACCTATATAATTTCACAGCTTGTTCTGCTCTAAGTGCCAGATATATAGGCTGCACATACGTGTATGTGTGTGTGTATATATATATGTGTGTGTATATTGCAGTTTGCAAACTGAGGCTCAGTCTCTAAGTAACACCAGAGCTCTCTGCAGGATTAAATGCATGCTTTAACTAACCAGAGCCAATTGATAATGCTAACTGTAAGTAATCATGTGAACTAAATATGCAATTAAATGATATTTTAATTAATACTCTAGGTGAACGATTTTTTTATGTTTTGCACAGTGGTCCAATTTTAATTGCCAAGGAAAGGTCAGTGTTCTCTGGGAGACAACTAGTGTCCTAGCTGGCAATGTGGTACAGTCAGCAGTCAGTCCAGAAAATTTGTTTCTCCCACCCATGTCTGAAAGCCCTATGAGACGGAAAATTATTCAGCAACGTGGCGCTGCCTCTTTGCTCTACATTCATTTTCATAACAGAGATGAGGAGAGAGTTCCTGAGGTCAGCTGTTGGTTGAATAGTAAAAGTAAAATTATTTCCACTTCATTATGTACTGAAGCTTGCAGTTAGATACCCTAAATAAGTTATCTAAACAAATAATGGAAAGACTACTTCCACTGCCTCATATTAGCCCAGGTGAGTTATATTTGAAGGCTTAAGGTTAACTAATATATTTTTGCTTTGTTAAAGCCTGAGCTGTTCAAGGTAAGCAGCCAGTATAGATCCAAATATAAATATCCTTGTTATAAGCCACATGAAGACCCCTTTGAAACAGTGATTCACTTAAGTACTTGAAGGGCACTTTTTTTTTGATTACATATGTTGAAGTTCTTGGTTTTATCTTTCAGTTCTAATTTCTGCTTATTCTGTTAGAGCGAGTCCAGAGAAGGCCACGAAGATGATCAGAGGGCTGGAGCACCTCTGCTATGGGGACAGGCTGAGAGAGTTGGCCTGGAGAAGAGAAGGCTCCAGGGAGACCTTATAGCACCTTCCAGTGCCTGAAGGGGCCTACAAGGAAGCTGGGGGGGACTTTATACAAGGGCCTGTAGTGATAGGACAAGGGGGAACGGGTTTAAATTGAAAGTGGGGAGGTTTAGGTTAGATACAAGGAAGAAATTCTTCACAGAGAGGGTGGTGAGGCACTGGAACAGGTTGCCCAGAGAAGCTGTGGATGCCCCATCCCTGGAAGTGTTCAAGGCCAGGCTGGATGAGGCTTTGTGCAACCTGGTCTGTTGGAGGGTGTCCCTGCCCATGGCACGGGGGTTGGAACTAGATGGTCTTTATTAAGGTCCCTTCCAACCCAAACCATTCTCTGATTTTATGCTTATCTGATCCATCTATATGTTTTTTTATTTTCTCTTCTCTTCTTTGTGTTTCATCCTTTGGGGTCTTGCATGCTAAGCAGCCAGTCTGTGGTTTCATGAAGGTAGTAGATTGGATCTTTACTCTGGTTTGCATTGATTTCATGTGACTAAACTCATTCACTCTTATAAATTAAGAAAAAAAATTATTTCCATGAGATCTCTTGAAAAGAAATGTTTTTTTTCACAGACTTTAAGTTTAGGTTGCTAGAAGATTTAGTCTGCTCACTCTCAAATTAGCTTCAATGCTTTTCATGTATTAATTACTTCTGCTAATATTTTTAACTTGGACATCATTCATAAAGGTGAGGTTCAAAACTAAATGCTGAACATCCTTTGTTGACACGTCACCCTGAATTCAGATCCCACCAACTAGCATTTGGGGGAGGCAGAAACAAGGTCTTGCAGGAGTCAAGTTGCTAGCCTAAGGGAACATAGCAAACCTAAAAATACAGCTTAATGAGTCTGCCAATTCTTAACTGAATTGGACAGAAGCAAAAGTTGTCAGTTTTTTTCTTCCCAAATGCGGGAGGACATAAGTACACAGGTGAAAAGCACAGAAATGACCTCATAATGAACAAGGCCATTTCAGTGCTCTTATTTGCATATTGGCTAAAATTAATCCTTTTCAGTCAGGAGGGACAAGCAGGTACTCGGATTCAGAAGCTGGCATTAACAAGGCTGGTAAGAAATTCATGCTCTTTGTAAAGCTTGGTCACATCCTCATTTTATCCTCTTGCTTTGTGACAGGACAATCAATATAAAATACTGTCTACGTAATGGAGCCAGTTACCATTCAGGAGAAGGCTTCCTGCTTACTGAAACAAAACTAGGAAACAGCTAAGAGGAAAGGTAAGCTTTTCTGTGGGAATTGCACACTTAGGCTTCTGCACAGCCATGTTTTGAAAAGATTTAGCAGTAAAATTGTTGTTAAATTTTACATAATTTATGTTAAAATACAGTATGATTCTTTGAAATACTTATCCTGTCTCTGCTAGCAGGTAGATTTCTAAATAATGGCATAAATAAGATTAAAGTTTTCATAATTGAGGCTCATGTGAAATACTAATATTTAAGTTTTGCTTCAACAAAACTTCCCATAGAAGCTTTGGCTGATCTATGTTTAAGATTGGAAAGACCACAATGATATATTAACCTCACCAACTGCACATAATATAAGCAGTAAAAATCCACACCATGAATCTGGTATTTTTCTGTATAAATTATTTGGTCCCACATCTGACCTTCCAGTTATTCTGTAAAGTAGATGATGACTTCTGGACTCTTGGCTAAATGTTCTTACAACAGCTCTCTGTCCTGGCTCCAGGCCAGGTTCTACACCCTATGTAGAATTTTTAGTTCAGTATTCAAAGCAGGTAATGTATTGGGCCATGGGTGTGCTGAACACCAAACTTCAGCCTACGAACAACTGGGGCAGCTGCTTACCTCTTGAGCAGTGCAGATCACAACGTCCAGCCTGAAGTCTGGGGAAACCAAGATCCAGCATAAGCTTCTGGTGATCCGAACAGGCCAAGATTATTTAGAGAAACACTGGGGGGAAAAAAAAAGATTGTTGTTTTAGTTTCTCCCTTTGAATTGATTTGGAATATTCTACACTCAAATCTCTCTTCTTTATACAGGAAAAAGAGGAAAAGGGTAAGGGGAGGGGGACTGCTGTATGCTAACACCTTGAGAGTAAGAGAATCTTGGAAGAAATTTCCTTCTTTTCCTTCTGTGCTGCTATCCACACAGATTTTAACACTGACAGCTGTTTGAAGCACATTTTTCCTTTTTTAAATTTAGTTCAAAGCAAGCAGGTTTGGTGGCATATATATACCAAACTGAAAGACAGGTGCAAGGGGAGCACAGGAGAACCGTCTGTATTCTTGCTTTTCATTTGTGTGAGCACTCACATATCTCCAACCTCCCTAATTACTGAATTTTAATTCTGGTTTGGATAGATCCGTACAAGATGCATATGGCACCAGAATGTGCTGCCTTCTCGCTCCCCGTGTGCCACAGGTGTGGTGTGCCTCCTGAGCAGTTCTCCAAGCCCTAGTGACTTCATTTATGATGCTCCGTACTGGAACTGACCGCTGTTCTGCTAAATAAGAGTAAGGCACTATTATCATTTAGCATAAGGCAACACAACTTTCAAATGCCTTCAGTTGTCTTAAAACTGTATGACTTTCAAGTGTAGCCATTATCCATACGAGTCATTGAGGTACTTCTGAAATTATTATCGGTGCTTAGATCTCAGAGATACCCATTCAGTGCAAAATAAGAAAATAATATCAATAGTGATGTTTCACTTTAATAGCAAGAGTAAAGTCGGTACAATTGTGAAGCAAGCAGATTTAAGAAATATTAAAAAACTGTGGGTCCAGCTAAGGGTCACACAGTTAATGCTGGAAATAAACACACTGTTCTATTTTTGTGAACAGGAATGTCAGTCTTATCTGAATAATCTTGCCACAAAGCACTTAAAATAAAGCAAACACAAAAGTAAAGAAACCAGAACCTCAGAACAAAACAAACTACTTTCAACCGTTTTCATAGGTATGCTCTACTGTAGCATGTTTATAAGTGGTATCTCTTCTTCTGATCTTCCTCTGATATTGTTTTGGACACATCTGTATTATAAATGATGAAAAATGATCCTTTTTTTTTTTCTTCTCCTAACAGAGTTAATTAAATAGAAAATAAAAGAAGATAAAATAGAATGTTTCTCCTTTCCTTCCTATCTTTGAGTTGGCCAGAAAAAAGTACAAGTAAGAATACTGTCCCCTCAAGATGTGGGTGTGATGCCTTATTTAGCTTTGTATGGGAAGGGAGCATTTCAGGCAAAGTCAGTTTTCATGTTTTCCTAACAAAAACAGCTACAACACTATTGTGGGGCTTGCAGGGGCAAAACATAGAAACATAGAATCATACAGTCATAGAATTATTTAGGTTGGAAAAAGCCTTTAATAACACTGAGTCCAATCATAAACTTAGCACTGCCAAGTCCCACTAAACCATGGCCCTAAGTGCCAGGTCTACACATCTTTTAAATATGTCCAGGTATGGTGACTCAACCACTTCCCTGAGCAGCCCATTCCAACAACTCAACCCTTTCAGTGAAGGAATTTTTCCTAATATCCAATCTAAACCTCCTGTGGTACAACTTGAGGCTGTTCCTTCTTGTACTATTGCCTGTTAGAAGAGAACTACCTTATCGTATCGCTTGGGAGAAGAGACCGATGCCTACCTTGCTACAATGTCCTGTCAGTTAGTTGTAGAGAGCGATGAGGTCTCCCTGGAGCCTCCTCTTCTCCAGGCTAAACCACCCCAGCTCCCTCAGCTGCTCCTCACAGGACTTGTGCTCCAGACCCTTCCCCAGCTTTGTTGCCCTTCTCTGGACATGCTCCAGCACCTCAGTGTCTGTCTTGTAGTGAGGAGCCCAAAACTGAACAGAGCATTAAAAAGTGCAGCTTCACCAGTGCCAAGAACAGGGGGACAATCCCTTCTCTAGTCCTGCTGGCCACACTGTTCCTGATGCAGGCCAGGATGCCATCGGCCTTCTTGGCCACCTGGGCACACTGCCGGCTCATACTCAGCCGGCTGTTGACCAACACCCCCAGGTCCTTTTCCACCAGGCAGCTTTCCAGCTGCTCATCCCCTGTAGCATTTCATGGGGTTGTTGTGATCCAAGCGCAGGACCCAGCACTTGGTCTTCTTGTACCTCATGCAATTGGCCTTGGCCCATTGATTCAGCTTTGTCCAGATCCTTCTGTTTTTAATTACTTTTATGAAGAAATTATGAGAGGAGCTTTCTACAAGCTCCATTCAGTGTTGCATGCAATAAGGTAATACTGGTCATTTCTGTGGGAAGAGAGGCATGGCACCCGCTCCTGCATGGGGCTGTGCTAAAGGCCTGTAGCTTTCTTTTGAACAAGTATAAGGTGCCCACCTCAACATATTAAAACTTTAGGTAGCCAGGCAAGCATTAACAGAGAAACTTACAGAGGAATGCACTTTCTAGTGTGTTCTGAACTGTGTGGCTGAATTTACATCTTTCCTGTGGTTAGAAGGGGGTTGTGGTTGCTGCTGGGTTTTTTTAAATAGCCATGCTGGCAGTCACATAGCAATCTGATGAAGGTCTATTTTTTTTTTCCCCATGCACTTTATTTTCCTGAAAGGCATTTTCATGTATCAGACTCTTCGGTTGAAACTCTTGAAAATGCTGGAAGTTGAGAGAAATTCACGTAGAAACCTCCAGCCTCGGCTCCGCCATTTTCCCCAGAGAACATGAAAACGTAGCTATGGGGTAAGTGCTGGGCAGAGTTAAGGGGTGTCCTACCCCTGCTTCACCGTTGTAACTCCCTTAGTAAGACAAATTGGTTTTGCCAGATAGAGCCTGGCTAACGCAGTTAATGTTGTTAATGCAGTAATTAATACATTTAATACAGTTAACGCAGTAAACCGCCCCGAGCGCCATGTCCAGCCAGGATGGAGAAACCTTGCTCGGGTCTTGGCCCGGGTGTCGCTCCCTGTACCCCGGGACAGGGACCACGCCGGGTCCCCGACGGGCACTCGGCACCCACAGCGCTGGGAGCGCCGTCCTGTCTCGCAGGTAACGCCGAAGGCGCCGGCCG
>NW_010260046.1:0-5654 GCF_000690775.1 Eurypyga helias
CCAAACCGTTCTGTGATTCTATGTCCTTTCCAGCAGCCAGTGCTGCCTCTCTGGCAACTCGCTTGTTTTTTCTAGAGCAGAAGGAGCATTACCTCTGGGCTGTGGGACAACTTGGGCTTCAGCATCACTAGAGACCATCTCTCTTGCCACCGTAATAGCTAAAGTCACGTAAACCTAGAGGGGAAATAAGGAATTAAGAATCAAAAGGGTCCCAGGGAATCCTGGTTGAAGGGGACTCTGGCCATTCCTCATAGGCCATGACAGCTATGTAAAAGAAAGATTTCCAGAGCAAGAAAACTGTTGTCATCTGCAGGAGAGCAAAACAAAGGAACTGCTAATTTTTTTCAAGAATAAGAGGCCTGTCTCAGGATAGATTTTGGCTCTCATATCAAAAGTCTTTGGGGAAAGTGACAGGACAGGTTTATCTTCCTCCTCCAATTAACATCTCATATAAAGTGTAGCAATCCAGCCAAAAGAGTGAAAATGAGATATCAAAAGTCTTTGGGAAAGTGACAGGACAAGTTTATCTTCCTCCTCCAATTAATATCTCATATAAAGTGTACCAATCCAGCCAAAAGAGTGAAAATGAGGTTCGGCTGCTGCTTGGGCTATTCAGCAGGGGGGTTGAGGCTGGGGAGCATCCTTGGGCTGACTCAAGGCCGGTCAGATGTTTAAGCACTGGGTTCTTAGCTGCTCTGAGGCCAATCTCTCCCAGTTCTCTTTTCAGTAGAAGCTTCAACAGTACCACCATACCTTTACAAACAATTTCTGTTTCAGTGACATGATGCTTCCCAACAAAGAGAGTCAGAAAACTCCCAACCAACTCTTAAGCCTCACACTTCCAGAGTCAGAGCTTCAGCTGCTTCTCCCCAGAGGCTCAGCCAAGGAAAACAAGCCACTCCATATCACTGTTCGTTTACCCTCCTGAACCCTGTCTCTCAGTGCTTCAAGGTAGATGCTTCAGCAGTTAATACTTCTTCTGGGGCATGTGCAAGGAACAATTAAAGCTCATTGTGCCAGTGAAGAGCCCTGGGGTGAGCTGGGCTGTGGAGACAGCTGCCCTTGTTTTGCTGTGTGCAGCAGCCTCCCGAACGATCCTGATGCAGAGAGAGGCGAGTGTGTCGTGCTAATTGCAGAGCTAAAGTTTAAAACTCAAGGGCTAAACTCAATGTGGCATTTCTAGGCTTTTTGCTGGTGGCAACCGTCTTGGTTTGTAGCATTCGGCGCCTGGGCAGAGCAGGGCTGTGGAGAGCACAGCTGCTGAGCCTGGGAAGCTGTTTCCAACCAGCTGAAGCAGTGGGACTGCTGGCAGGAGCGAAGCACGCGTGTTCAGAGAACAAACGCTTTGCAGCGCTCCCTTTAATGCTTTGCCTGGGACACTGCAGGATCTAGATCTTTGATTCTAAAATGACAGGAAGGACACGAGCTGCAGTTCCTTCGTCTCAGGCATAAATGCTCGCTACAGCTGTGCCCTACAAGGGTCAGCTAAGCCTCGTCCAGCTGCGTGTAGGAGGCTTGCAGCGGTGTGGGTCATTCCCTGGAGAAGGGCCCTGCAAGACTTCACTGTGCCCAGCAGTCAGAGCGGTCTTTGACCTGTTTCAGCTGCTTCTGCTGGAAGAGGAGTGTATTGCCCAAACGGAAAGTCTCGGCTACAGGATGGACTTGGGTGGCTCCACAGCAGCCGGCTGGTGGGCTTGGGGAGGGAGAAAGCTTTTCTTTTGTCTTTGTGACTTTCTGGAAACTGGAAACCTCTCCGGAGATAAATTGGAAGTTGTCATTGGTGTCTTTACTCAGAACGTCAACAGGAATCTGTTAGTGCCAGTCACAACAATGCAAACACAATGTCCCCATTTAAAGGACCACGCCAACTGTACCTAATTAACCTTCATGACAGCACAGCAATACAAGGAAATAGAGATCATTAACTTCAGCTTCGCTTTACCAGAAGGGGAAAAGAAGCAGCAGTGCCAGCCCCGTGCGTTTCAAATTGAGGTAGGCTTGGAAAAATCACAAGGTTAAAAATAACAGTAATCCATTTTGGCTTCTCAGAGCCTTTAGAGCGCACTTGAATTAAACTTCCAGGTTTTTCTCCAAGAAACATCGGGACTGGAAACTTCTCTCCCATACACACTTTTTTGTGACTCAACAACCAAGGCTTTTAGAAAATCACACATTCTCAGTCACAGTGGTGCAGAGGCAATAAAAGGTCAGAGCGATTTGCTCAGTGTTGCTTAAAAATCAGCTCAGCAAAGCTGGGACTAGACACTGGCAGTAGCTGACCCTCCACCCCTTGCTTGTTCCTCCACACTGAACATTTTTCTAGCTAGGGGAACCTGCTTAAACCCACCAGTGGTCACTTAATAGCTGCCAGAGGCGTAATTCAGGCTTGAACTAGTGACCTCATCCCTTCCCCTCACGTCTGCTGAGAGACAGACCGATGACATTGACTGTTTACGTTTTGCTCTCTGAGCCAGCCCAGCGCCTTTGCCTGGGGCCCAGTGGGGATGGAAGCGTCCCGAAGATGCAAACCCGTACATGCCGCTCCCTGACATGGCTTTCCTGGCTTGGGACTGTTCCTGCAAGTTAGTAGGAAAGAGCAACTTGTACAAGCCCTTCTCAAAGTGAGGAGTTCTCCCTGCCTGCCGCATCACCTGCTGGCAGGGCAGAGGGGAAGAATAATGCCCGCACCGTTTGTAGTGGGCACCAGCGCAGGCTATCTCACCAAAGAAATGCCACGCAGAGCCCCGAGGAGTTGCCATGGCAGCTTTGAACTGATCTCACTTCTGCCCTGGTCATAGATGCTGTCGGGGTCGGAAGAGAAAACCTGGTTTTGCCTGGAGCCCCAGCGAGCAGGACCCCTGCTCTGGTGAGAGGGTCTGTGGCTGAGGAGGAGAGCCAGCCTTCGTACAGGAAAGCGTTTTATTCATCTCTTTTTCTGTTCTAAGCTGACAGGGGGCGAAGTGAAGCTGAAGGGACCCTTGAAAAGGCCAGGTCATTGATGGGAAGGAAAAAGGGCTTGGCAGATGGTGAAGGGCTTTCATGAGCAGCGTGGGCTCCAGCAGGGCTCCAGGGAGCAGAATTGTTCCCCTGCTCAGGCTGTGTGTCTGTCTCTCTGATTATTTTGTGTATTTCATCTCTGCTGTCTGTCTCGCCCTTAATCTGGGCTCCTCTGTGCCAACAAAATGCTTAGCTCACTCCTTTGTCTGAGAGACTAATTTGCACTGTAAATCTGATGCTTATCTTACATGACAGCTTACTGTGGGGTTTATTGCAGTCCTGAAGACAAACTAACCTGGGATGGCTAGAAAGCATTCGACACATCGTCTGGAGTATAGAACCAGTGCGACCTATTTCAGCTCGCTGCCAGGTTGGGATGTGGCACCTTGTGGTTGGGGTCACAAAGGATTTCTTTCTCTTTTCAGATCTATTCAAACCTGAATTTGTTTGGGGATTTTGTTATGGTACAGCTTCTATTCTGTGCTGGAGCTGTTGGAATGCTTCTGGAACTGCCTCCTACCCTCCTAGGGCCAGGTCCTCCATCCCTCCTCCCTGCAACCTGTGGAGTTTTGAGGACCATGAGAGTGGCTGCAGACAAGGTGCAGGCAGCGTGTGGGCACTGATGCCCCAGTGTGCTGCAGCTTTGTTGTCTCTGCTGAGCTTAATCAGAAAGAACCTTTGTCCTTGTCTGTCTTCATTAGTATTTCCTGACACTTTCTCCAGTGTGTTTTAGCTCTTGGCTGGCAGAGTAACATTCCACCTCCATCTCGTCTGCAGTTGTCACCTTCCCTCTGGTCCTGGGGTCCACCTGCCGACATCCAGCTATCATCTAGGAGGTTTTCACACTCGTGTTGTTCAGATAACTGGGTAGCTCCAGCCTTGGGTCACTTGAAATGTGGGCAGAGGCCTAAATCTTCCCACAGAGGGCTTCCAGGTAGTCTCAGGCGAGATGGAAGTTTACCTGGGGAGAGCCAGGAAGGTCATTGCTGCGTTGATACAGCTCTTGGTTCTGCAGCCGAGCATGCCGGTGGGTGTTTAACGCCCAGAGCTTCTCCACTGCAGTCCTCTGATGGGACGCAAAGGATCCTGCTTCTCCGGACAATGGAGCGGGAACACAAGACGTGCCATCCTCTGAGGGTGATGTTTGTTTGGAGGACCAGTCTGAATTTTGCGGAGTTGAGTCCTGCTTTAAAGTCTTACAGATTTCTGGATCCCTCTGCTCTTCCTGCCCTCAGTCTGAAGTCAAAACACACAAATGGCTGTAGGGGATAAGCTGTGTGCAGCAGCTGGGAGGCTGGCTACTGAACTGGAGATGGAGCCAAGAGGTCTCAGTAGCAATGAGGGAGAGGGGGAGAAAAATGTAGAGGAACTGTTGAGGAATATGCAAGCAGAATATGTCATGAACCAGGCAGAACTGTAGCTGCTTAGGCTACACTAGAAACTCTGTACTGGCCCCTCTTAAACTCCATTTTGCTGCCCAAATTATCAGGCAGGTGTGTAACCTAAGGCTTATTATTCCAAGTCACCAGAGCTGGTGAACACGAGGCTCCTCACAGGCACTGTCCTGAGACTTGCCCAGCTCTGTGCAGCCTGCATCAAGCTCAGAGAAAAACCTACAACCCCAGAAAGAATGCAAAATTTGCAGCATTTTAGAAGAATCCAGCACAAAAGTAAGGAGGAAGGGATCATCACACCACTTAACTCAGACTTGTGCCTAGTCTAGGTTAGGCTACTGCTTGCAGCCTCCTCTGAAGTAGACCCCTTCTCTTACCTGGCTAGCAACGGAGCCAGAGGAATCAAATCTCCTAACTGAAACTCCTGTATTAAGTGCCTCAGAGTTAGCAGTTTGAATCTGAAAACATCTTCATTTGTTTCCTAAGAGGCCCGGAGAATCCTCCTTTCCCACAGGTGGCATGGTGCAATCTGAGAGTCCCCGACGTGACCAACTGGCCTGCCATCCGCCCGCGTGCTTGTCGCGCAGGCAGCAGCTCTGGGCGTTCAGCAAGGTCAGGTTGTGCCTTCAGCCGTGTGCATCCAGCACCCCGGGGCAGCTGGTGCTTCCAAGGATAAAATCCGTGCCCTGCTTCTCAGTGTTTTCTGTCAGACATCTGGTTGGTTTGCTTATAAATAAATAGATAAATAAGCTTGTTTTCGAGAGGCACTTAGAGACCCTACTGTGTTGCGTGACACATGGACAAGGGGAAGATGGTCTCTGCGCCGAAGGATTCACTGGGTAGCTTGGCAGCGGTACATGGAATAGCAGATGTGGTGAAGACACGGCAGGAGACAAGTTAGTAGCAGTAAGAGGACGATGTTTGCTTAGACTGACTAGGTCTGACATCTCCATCAACCAGGGCGTGCGACGCGCGAAGGCCCCGCAGCGTGATGAGCGGGTTGGGCCGGCCTCCCGGCACTCCCAGGGTTGCGCTCGCAGGCAGAGGAAATCCGCTGCCTACATCAGCGTTCGCTCTAATCTGCCTGGAAATGAAAGTGGGTGGAGAGCTCAAAGGAGGGGGCGGGGGGGTCCAGGTGGTTTTCTGCTGCCTGGAATGTTATTAACAATCAAGGAAAGAAGCTGCTGCCTGGCTGGATAAACAAGGGGGGCTTTCTTCTTGGGGAGCTTTAGAGAGAGGGGGTGGGGGGAGCTGACAGTGCGG
>NW_010260046.1:5819-14972 GCF_000690775.1 Eurypyga helias
GGTCCCAGGGCTAGATGCCAGGCTTATCCCCGTGCTGGGGCGTTGGGTCCACACAGGGCTGTGCGGTGCTGATTCTCGGGGTGCTGGTGGAGCCTCTGCAGCGCTCTGCTCTGGGCTGGGCTCTCTGCAGATGTATGACTGCACCATGTTTTTACGCAGGCTTTCCGAAAGCCATTTCCATCCCTGTCATTTCCCTGCTTCTCAGGAAACAGGGGTGCGCGTTTAGCAGGGGGCTAAAGCTCAGCGCTGTGCAACCTTTCTTTCTGAGCAGGTAGTGGGTTAGAAGGGCTGCCGCTGCTCCAGGGATCCTGTATTCCCAGCTGGCACTTGCTTTTTTCCCTGCCAGGATTGCTTTATTGTATTTTTGCAATTATTAGTAACTCATCTCGTGTACGGAACTGACAGTCAATCAGAGGACAGAGTATCCAAAATATCTCACCCCACAAAAAGAGCAGCCCCTCCTTTGCTGCCTGCCTACAGCATTGTTAGGTGACGCAAAGGGAGAGGATTGTGTGGAAGGCGGCAGGAGAGCTGTCAGGTTCGAATCCCATGAGTAGCAGTTCAGAGTCAGCCCGTTCCCGGGAAGTGGCGAGCTGTGAACATCACGTCTGCAGTGCTGTGGGCAGGTGCGACGGCAGCTTGGGCGGGTATATCAGGCTGGCCTCCATCCAGCTGGCACAGGTAAACCAGCAGTGACATAGCATGGCAACTTAAGCCCTGTCTTAACACTATTTAATACGTAGCTGAGATCTCCAGAGGGCTTGTACAACCCGAGGTGACGTCTGTGTCGCTGTACCTTCACTGCAGTTTGCTATCTGTGTTGGCTCAATTACAGATCTCGCAGATAGGTCTACGCTGTGCCTCGGTCCCACGGCTGACATTGGTGTGGACCTGCCTCCGGACAGATGCTTCCAAGGACCAGCAGGCCATACAAATGAACATCAGCTGCTGCTGTCTGCAGTCCATGCCTCCTGTGCCGGCACAGCCTGTGCGGTTCACCGGCCTTAGCCAACATGCGGGGGAACTGCATCTCTTGTTAGTGGGGTTTGCTTTGCATTGCAGCACTGAGGCTTGCGAGTCTGGGGCTGTAACTGAGCCACCTTCTTCTCTTCTCTGTCACACAGGCAATCCTGCTCCCACTCCCTACCTTCCCAAAGTCCTCCCCTGCCATGCTGTAGGTCTGGGATCACCCTAGTTCCTCCTTCAGGCACTAAGAGATCTGGGGCTGCAAGGCACTGTGCATGCACCTTGGTGGACAACCCTCCTGGGCTGGAAGAGGTACCCAGGGAGAAGGTCTTCGGCATGGACACTCTTGATTTTCCCTTTCTCTCTCTCCCCACAGATGCCAGCAAGGACCACCCACAGCAGCAGGCAGGAGTGATCTGGAGGGTGACGGGCGGCCTGTTCAGTATCACCCGCGGAGCCGTGGGGGCCACGCTGGGAGGAGTTGCCTGGGTGGGCAGCAAGAGCCTGGAGCTCACCAAAACAGCTGTGACCAGCGTCCCCGCTGCTGGCGTTGGACTGGTGAAGGGCAGCGTCTCGGCGGTGACCGGCGGCGTTGGAGCTGTGGGCAGCGCGGTCGCCAGCAAAGTCCCTTTCACCGCAAAGAAGAAGGACAAGGCTGACTAATCCCCGTCACAGTTCCCTTCCAGAAGATCAACCTGCCCATACTCTCCCCCTACACAGCATCTCTTTGAGTTGGAACCAGCCGCTTCAGGGAGGGTCAAGCACCCAAGCAGACTCTGGCTGCAGCCTGCTCAGCACCGCCTGCCTGGCTCAGAGTTCACAGAGCCACTGTCAATGCCTTTCACTCCCATCACCCGCTGGGAACCATCTCTGCTCCGAGGGCTTTACAGGCACCGTTGTCTCTGTCTTGAAGTTTCCTTCCTCCCTTCTTGCTCTTGTAAGCACAGAGGGGTGGGAGAAGGTGTCGGGCTCTATCTGCTTGGAGGTGGGGAGAGTCAGAGGGGAGGGGGAGGAACTATGCCTTGCTTGAAGTGTGGGTTATGTAGTCGAATTAAGCTTCAGCTGGGGAGACAGCCTCTCCTCTGAAACACCCTTTCCCTTGGCTCTGGGAGGTGTGTTTGGGGGGTCTGCCTTGGGGAGAACCGTAGAAGAAAGTCCCATTGACACAAAGGAGAGAGACTGTGAAGAGGAGGAAGCCCTCTGCACCTCTTAACCTTTTCTTTATGGGGCCCATCCCACAAGCTGCTCCCAATCACTTGCTCCCTGGCTGAATTGCACCCTTCAGAGAAGGAACCCTCAAGCTCAGCAGAGCAGCTCCAGGGATGATGCCACACAAGAGTATCATATGTCCCGGGCCATCAACTTCTGCACAGATTTTCTTGGTGAGAGGCAGAAGGAAGAAAGCTGCTGTATGTTCCCATTCCCAGCTGTCAGTGGCGTCTGCCAGACCTCTGTGATATTGCGAGCACGGGTAGTGACACAAAGAGACACAAACTGGGCCCTTGGGTTTGACCCTTGAAGTCCTGGTAGTATCCCTGTCTGCAGCAGGGGCATTTTGACTATAGGCCACACTCTCACTCCACAGACGTCATCATTAAACATGAGCAAGCGTGTTCCCAAACACCACCCAGGTTCTGCTGCAGGGTGGGAGGGGAGGCTCTCCCTGTGACCCCAGCGATGGTGGCTTGGCTGCAGAGCGTTGGAGAATGCTTCCCCGAGGGGCTGAGCGTGCTCCAGCGACACGTGGGCCACCAGCAACTCCTGCTCCACACGCTGCTCCTGGGCCTCCCGCCCAGCTCCTTTAAATGACCGTGTTGCACTAAATAGCCCACCCACACTTGTAGTGCTGCAGAAACCCAGGCACCTGCATTCATCTGGGAGTCACAGCCATCCTCAGCCCGGCCCAGGACGCCCAAGGGGCCATGTGGCATCCTGCATGCACGCACACACGCACTCACTCCGAGATCCCCTGTAATTTTTGGGATGAGCAAAGCCACAGGCTCCACCATTAACTCTGCCGCTCCTGGCTTTGGCAGGTGATTAGCCCAAGCCCTTCGGTGTTGGATGCACAGACAAATGAAGCAGTGCTTGTGCTGTATTTTGTAGATATGTGTCTGTGTTAGCGTGTGCGTTTGTGTCAGTCCACAGGCACGTCTTCAGGTGAACAAAACCGTGCCACTGCTGCGGAGGGGTTTACGGAGTCATCTTCGGCACTCCCACCGTGCCGTTTTTATATAGGGTCCTGGTCAAAATAAACATCAGTTTTAGAGGATGTTTCCCCCTCTGTTGCCCAAGAGTATAGTTCATTGAAACCAAAGGAATGTGAAAAAATCCCTTTTCTCCCGTCTGTGCAGTTTGTTTACTTTCTGCCCTATCTTTTGGACACTGAAGCCAACTTCCTTGATCTTCATTTCCCGTTGGAGGTCATTGCGCTTCCTGGCTGCTTTCTCGTGCTTAGGACTCAGACGTCAGGGAATATTTCAGTAACACCCCCCCACCCCCGCCACCATTTTTGCTGAGAGTTTTTGGGCTTGTGAAACAGTTTTCATTATGACCTTGATTAAATCCACGTTTTGGGCCTGACTTACGTCCCTGGGCGAGTCATGCTGGTGTTAGTCTCTCTCCATACCCTTCGCTGGGTAGTCCCAGCTGTTTGCAGTGGCAGGTAGTTGCTGATCTCCACGTTCTGTTATTGTTGATAGCATAAGAGTGGTTTAACCTACATCTTTGTTTCTGAAGAGGAAACAGGATTTAGTATGTGTGTGCATTTCCTCGCTTTGTCTCTTTTGTTCTGGTGAAGGCCAAGTTGACCCAGACATGTTGGTTTTGTCTCTGAAGGCAGCAGCTTCACAGAAAGATCAGGCCTTGATGTGTGCCTGCACTTTGCTGGGATGCTCGTGGCAGCTGCCAAGGCCAGAAGTCTTGTCTGTTCTCCCTTTGCCTCAAGTGCCCTGCGGAGCGGGAGGGCCATCTGCAGTGCATGGAGCTCAGCTCACCGCTCTCCCTGGGCACGTCTCGTTTCTTATTCCAGGTCGCAGGCTGCTCCTGAAGCCAGCTCTCACCCCAAGGCTAAAGGCTGCTTGTGTGTAACTACCTGTGCTGTCACCAACCCTCTCCGAAAGGCACAGTTTCTTATTAATTAGGCCAGGAGACAGTCGTCTTCCTAAGGGCCTCTCCCAGGCCTTGGGCAGGAGAAGATAGTACCTGAGGGGCTGTACTTCACCAGCTGTCCTGGGACGGTGATGGGAAGCTCATCATCCTTTTGGCTACCCAGTATCCCCCACAGGCTCTGGCTGGAGGAGGCTGTACATCCTTCCCAAGCCATCCTCTGAAGGCACCGTGTGTGCAGAGCAGGCATGGAAAGTGGGATAAAGGTGTGTTAAAGAAGGGATCCTGAGGATTTCCCATCTTTTTATTTCTGCTCTTCTGCGTGGCCTTGCAGTAAAAGGAGTAAAGCTCTCCATTTGCCTGGAGAGGCCATTTCCTTGCGGGATGGCCTGGAGAAGGGGAAGGGGGGGGAGGACTCACAGCCTAAACCCCTGTTCTTAGAGCCCAGCCCATGGAGAGCTCATGGGCCATAAATAGCAAGAGAGGGCAAACTAGTAGGTAAAGGTAGAATATTAAATGTACTCCAAAACCAGGGCCTCACACCCCTTAACGGGCCCTCGAGACCACATAACTGTGCAGGAAAAAAGGCTTCTGGGAAGCGTGTCCCTGTCAGCGTGCTCCGCCTGCTCCGCTCACCCAGGTGACCCAGCCCCGGGCTGCGTTTCGGGGCACTGGTGGTGCCAGAGCCCAAGACAAACAGCATCGGTGTTCCCAGCCTAGGACCAGAGCCACCTCCTGATGGTTTAGATGGCAGAATGATAGGATCTGGATTGGATGGGGAAGCTGTTGGCTCCTGATGGATGCCCCATCTTTTCCCCCACTACAGAGAGTTCAGCCGGCTCAGAGTCCCCCAGGCCACTGGCACAGCCCTTATCCCACTGCCCCTTCATGGTAGAGGGGGGCAAAAACGACACTGTGCGTAAATCCCACTGATACTAGGAGGGGGGCTTGGTACAAAAGGTGGGGCAACACAGAGGGAAGGGTGAAGAGAACTAGTACAGTAAGGTCACCAGTTTTCAAGTGACAGCAAGAAGATGAGGGACTGGTGACAGGAGGAGTAGAGGGGAGAGTAAGAGTGGGGGAGCAAGGTAAGGGGGAGCATGGAGGGAATTTATTTCTTAGGACAGGCTCTGAATCAGATGATGAAGGTGGAGTTTGTCCTAGGGAGAGCGTGGAAAGGAAAGTGAGCAAACTTGGGGTTTGATGGTGGTCCACACCTGGCTGGTGCCCTACTTCCATAGATAATAGCTGGGTGTTCCCATTTAGCTAGACCTGTGTGCCCAACGGATGGTCCAAGCACCAGATCAGCTCCCTCCTTAACCCCCTCCTTCCCAGATTTCCCCCAGGTTTTCACCCTGATCTCCCCGTGGTGGGGGTGGGATGTGGCCCTACACGCAGCCCTGTGCCCTACCACCGCTGGGCATCCCCCATGCCCAAGGAATGTGCCCCAGCTGAGAGGAGAGCCCACAAGCATATCCTCTGCTCCCCTTCCCCTTTGCTCATCTCATTATCCTTCGCTTTCTTTTCATCCCTCCCTTAGCTTTTTGTCTTGCCCCTGGAGAGAGCTCTCCAAAGCTCTCACCGAGACCGTCATTACGCATCCTCACTCATCGTGGCCGGGAGGGCAGAGGGGCTGCCCATACCCCGCAGCTCCCTGGCCTGGGAGAGAAGTGCATGTCTTCCACCCCTCTCTGTCCCCTCGTGTTTTGTGTGTGCGGAAAATCTTAACCCACCACTTTTCCTCTGGGTTCCTGCGGGCGGGCGGGTCATTTCTGCCTCTCCATTGCAAAGTCATCCTTCTAAAAACAACAGCGTGAGTGGGTACATGGAGATGGCTAGAGAGAGACACCGAGCAGCTGGGACAGGTGCCAGGGCCCGACTCTTGCTTCTCTGGGAGCTGAGGAGCCCTTTGGCAACCCAAAACCGTCACCGCGGCCACGCGGTCCTGTGCACGGCGCTGGGCTCCGGAGAGCACTTTGGTTCTTTATCATTTCATTCTCTGTAATTGGTTTCCTACTGAATTTGTTTGCTTGGTTTGTTTTGCAGTGTGTTTCTGGGAATATTCTGCATCTCTGTATTTTAATTACAGTAAAATTTGAGGATAAAAACCTTGGTTACCCTGGCTCTTGCTTCCAGTTGGGGGGAAACGAGGAGAGGAAGCACAGTTGAAGGAAGATGTTAGAGATTCCTTGGGAAATCAGATCTCTCCCCTAAGGGCTGTACATGAGTCACCAAGCAGGGCTGAACCTCCATCCCGGTTTAAACTAGGACATGGCTTTCAACCGCGATTCAGAAGCCATTTTACCGCAGGCACGCTTCCTGATTGGAATTGTAAGAACAGTTTGGATGAGACTTCTAAACTCAGTTTCTTCTGTTGGTTTAAAGACCAGTGCACGCGAGGACTTTCAGGCCAGGGACAGCCGGCCTCGCCCCAAAAGTGGGATCCTGGCAGCCAAAGATGGGAAATATTGCCTCTACAGCCAGGGCTGCGGGGAGCCCTGCGGGGTCCCCATCCCCTCTGCCTTTGCTCCCAGGCAGCACGGGCACTGGGAAGGGCGCAGCCGGCCGCCTCACCCGCTCCACAGGCACCTCCCCAGGGCAGAGCCGCCTGATGCTCCCGGGGACGCACAGCCCTTGTGCGGGGAGGATTGCATCCCTGGGGCCGGGCTGTGCAGGACTGTGCCCCAGACAAGGTGTCCCTTTTACTGGGTCGAGGCCAGGAGCCAACAGCTCAGCATTTGTTAAGTGCTGCCAAAAGGATTAATTTAGTAACCAATAACGGGGCAAACCATGTAGTTGGTTGATGTTTTGCTGCCACCTGCTCGCTAAGAGCAGGGCGCTGATGAGGCTGGATGTGACCACCTCGGCCTGCCCCACTTTTCTGTCCTCACCCCCCGACACAGGCAGCGTGGCATGAAGGCAGAAGGTTCGGAAGGGACAGGGTGAAGATGCTGGTTGCTCCTGCCCCTGAGTGATGGTGCCTGGGGTGGTTGGAGCCGCCCCCATGCCCGCTGTAGGGAGGCCAATGAAGAAAGCACCCATCCCACAGCACGAGCACGCTGTTGCCTCTTTCCTCCTCGTGGGGCTGGAGCCGGCCACCTCGCCCCGCGGACAGCCCAGCTGAGTTCCAGGTGCTCCCGCTGTGAGCCCTGCTCAGCTGCATCCCCCTGCTCGCCTTTTCCGCAGCCCAGCTGGAGCAGGATTGCCATGCTAACCCAGGTCGCAACTGCCGCTAACAAGCTGCCCCTCCTGAAATCTTTAAGGGGGGGGAAAAGACATTGGAAAATCACATACGGTTACAGCTTTCCCCTGCCTTATCCAAGCGGTGGGCGTACAGCATGTCTGAGCTCCCTGTGTGCAACTGCAGCACCCAGTCTCACCCTCTCCCAGGCTTCTCAGGGTGGGAGCTGGTGGGCCCCAGATCCCGAAAGACACCTTTGGAGAGGAGACCTACCCACGTAGGTGGGCTGTGGGTGGCTCAAACGTGCTTGTGCCAGGGGTGGGTCCAGCCCTGGGGAGTGTGTAGCCGTGGCTGGATGTGCCCAGCTGTGGTCACGTCTCCCCTGTGGGTCCCTGTCCTGCCTGGCTCCAGGAGCAGCAGAGATGGGAAACTGCTGGGGCCTTGCTGTCCTCCGTCCCCTGGGGACTGGTCCCTGTGGCTTCCTGTCTGCAGCTGCTTGTGGTCTGTGGGACGTGTCTCGAGGGCTGGGCTGCTTGGAGGACTGTCCCAGCGGAGCCGGTAAAAAGCTCATGAGGAACAACTCGTGCATTGCCAGGACCATCTTCTTGTTTGCTGGTTTTCACTCTGGAAGCTTTATGACCTGAACTTGAGCGCTTTTCTCTGACCCTCCAGGGCAGGGCACGGCAACGCTGGCATCAACAGCATGGGACGTGGCGGGGGGGCAAGGAGGGCCAGGCATTCCGATGCCGTGGGCTCTCTGTGGCCAGGCCAAGTCCCCCGCCCCCATGCAGGCCAACCAGCTCTCAGGTCTGTAAATAACCACAGGCTCTGGCTTTTGGCTTAATTACTTGCATTTTGATACACTTCAGCTGCAAACATGCGCATGCCAATGGTGGCTGCAGTCCCCTGCCACCCTGGGGGGGCTGTGGTACAGCTGCCCCCACCCGCTCCCAGATTCCAAGGAGCCGGGCAGACCAGGAGACGCTGCGCTTGCCTGTTGGTGCATCCACCCCTGTTAAGGTCTTTCAGTTGAAGTTCACCCCCAGGTCAGTTTTATTGCACTTTTATTTACAGAAAACACAGAAATAAAGCATTAGATGTCTTGGGCTTTTACCAAACCACCCAATCACTCCCCCTCCCTCCCCCCTTTTTATTTTCTTAACTTTTGTGGGGTTTTGGCACAAAGAAATATCACGGGTGTTGCCAAACAACCACGTAGGAGCAGCTGACCAACTGCCCAGCCCAGTAGGAGGACCTAAACAGGCACGTCTGTCGCACTGAGATGGAAAACGAGGAGGTCGTTCCACATTCAGCTTCCAGCCTAACCTGCTCATCGGGGGGCAAGGGGGAGTTACTCTGGAGGGGACAACGCCATTCATAAATTATATTTATATTTACCTCTTACATTGTAAAAGTAAACAGTGCAAAAGTACAGTACCCCAGGTACCCTTCGGTTTGGAAAGCTTGAAGGTTGCTTTATACATTGTGTGTGTTTTGTAAACATTGTTACCCATCCACAGTTCTAGCTCTTGCCTGGAGAGACCCGACTCCTCTTGCGTCCGGAACGTGTTGAGGGGCAGCAGTCGCGTCCCCCGGCCTCTGTTGAGATTCCCGCTCAAGGTTTAGTGCAAATTTTGGAGAGAAAAAGACGAGAGAAAGAGGTGTGTGTGGGGGAAACAAAACGAAAGAAAATAAGGCAACAGTTAGAAACAGTCCGTATCAAAACCGGGCCTCCCCCCCCCGGGGCTGCCTTAGGAGAAGGGCAGGAAGTCTCTCTCCTCCACCAGGCTGATGGAGAGGTTCTTCAGCTCCTCCTCAGAGCTGGCAGTTTTGTAGCCGAGCTGCGCCAGCACCTGCTGGCAGGCGTGCTGGGGGGACGCCCCGCACTCGTAGGGCAG
>NW_010260046.1:14990-21400 GCF_000690775.1 Eurypyga helias
CTGCGCCGTCTCCGCTGAGTTGCGCACCGTCCCGTACTTGTGTTTGGAGGAGGACCTGTCCCCTCGGGTGTTGTTCTGTATCCAGCGCTCCACGTTGCTGTCCATGGGGATGCCCAGGAAATCATAGATCTCCTCGGTCTTTTTCATGGGGTTCCTGGCCAGGTCTTCGTACCGCACCAGCATGTACTTGCCCTTGAGCCACAGCGGCCGGTTGAGGCCGGTGGACACGGAGTTCCAGAAGTCCTCGCACACCGTGGTGAGCTGGGTCACGTCCAGGTTGTAAGGCTTCCTGCCAGTGCCGTCCCAGATCCTCCACAGCCGGTAAGTGTCCCGGAAAGTCTCGCTCCGGGAGGCCAGGATCCCCCGGGGGTCCCTCACCAGCTGGATGACTTTCAAGTTCAGCCGCGGGTCCTCCACCAGCGCCCGGAGGTCGCTGACCTCGGGCACCCGCACGGTTTTGATGGCCACGTGCCCGTGCTCCTTGCAGGACTCGGTGGCCAGCGTCAGGTTCAAGGTACCGCACTTCTTCACGCAGTCTCCTTCCTCCAGGTGGAGATCGACGGCTCCCAGGGACTCGCAGACGGGCGGCGAGCACAGGGCCTTGCTGGCTCCCCTGCGGAAGAGGCGGTCGGTGGTGTGGTTGACGGGCTGGGGTTTGATGTAGTTCTCCAAGAAGTAGAGGTCGCAGTCGTACAGGCTCCTCAGCAGGTCCCGGCTGGCCCCCAGCATGACCCGCCTGTCCGTCGTACTCTTGCTCTGGGTCAGCTTTGGGATCAGGGTGTACTGGACGTGGTAGAGGGGCTCGAATAAATAGAAGACATCGAAGTGCTGGTTAAACAGCTGCCCAACAAACGAGGAGCCGCTGCGGGTGGTGGCGAGGATGAGGACGTGCGTCTTCCTGGAGAGGTTGTAGGCAAAAGTGGGGCTCTCATCGCACGGCCTGTCAGCCGCATCGGTGTCCTGGCTCAGGCTGCAGTTCACGGGGCTGGGGATGGGGCAGCTGTGGAAGGACTTGGCGGTGAAGGTCCGGATTGCTGTGTACTGGATCGCAATGGATGCCAAGGCTAGTAGGAGGACAGCCTTCCAGGAACATTGCATGGCTGGTCACCTTCATGGAGCTTCGTCACAGGTTGTCTTGGTGTCTGCAACCCAACAGAGAAGTCATGGCTTGAGCAAGGACTGCCAAGGAGGACCCAACTGTCCTACTGCTGAGTGTCCAAGCAAACACCCTCCCACCGTGCATTACATCAGCCATAGCCACACAGACCCCGGTCACGCACTGCAGAGCCCCGCGGCAGGAGAGAGCAGGACCAGCCAGAGTCTGGCAAGCCCGGAGAGACACTTCCAGCCAGGCCTTCAGCCCCAGGGACTACTTCCTTCTAGGCTGGGGGTGTATGCAAACCCTGTGCCCCACAGCTGACCCCCACATCTCGCAGCCCAGGCGGGAGGGTGTTAGAGCCTGGTGGCCACACTATGTGCCTCCAACCAGCTGCTGAAACCTCCTTCCCAGCTGCTCTGTGAGTCACTTGTCACCCCATCAGCCAGTGCCTCCGACACCCAGTGCAGGCCAAGGGCTGGGGCTGGTGCCAAGCACCACCTGGAGAGGCTCAGCTTGGTCCTTCCTGGCCAGCTGGCAGGACAAGGCACGGCCCATCCAGGCCAACAACCCTCCTGCTTGGGAGAGCAGCGATGGTTCTCCTGGAGCTGCAAACCTCTTTGCTTAGAAGTCCACCGGCCAGGCCAGCTCGGGCATCCGCCGGGGACGAGCAGCAGCCTGAGCTCTGCAGCTGGTGCCAGAGCTGTCCTAGCTGCCAGCCCCATGTACCCCCAGCACTGAGCTCGTGGTGCTGCCCAGATCCTGCTCAGCTCTGGGACCCAAGCCCTCCCACTCCTCTGAGCGCCAGCAGCAATACTACAAAGGAGGCGTGAGAATCTGCATCCCCTCCGTCGGCAACAGTGCAGCAGCAGGAGCCCTGGGCAGCAGAGATGGGTGCAGGGAAGAGCAGGGCTGGAGTTGCACAGGCCAACTTTAGCCTAGCTGTACTAACCCCTGCTTTTCTGCTGCCTGTACGTGGGTGAGGGTAGGAGAAACAGAGCAGGATGCCTGGATGGGAAGGTCAGGGATGGTTTAGGTGAGGAGCATCCCTGCTATGCCTGGGCAGCTGTGGCATTGCTGGGAGAGGATGTAACCATGGTGGTGCTTCAGTATCTCCCCGTTTGCTAACCAAGTAACATTCACCGTCTGTCCTGCTGCTCTCCAAAGCACAGGGCTTTGCATCCACATGCTACCACTCCCCAAGGCCAGCAGGGCTGGGAGCCAGAAGACAGCAGACTCACCCCAGAAACCCCAAACAAGCCAAAACCCCTGTGGAGGGGAGACACCCCAGTGTTAGCAGTGGCTTGGAACCTCCCACGCACCCACTTTCCCTTGCCCATTCTCCTTCTACATCCCTACCCTGGTGTGGTATGTTCACCTGTGCATGTGCCTCTGCACCCACCTGCCCACCCTCCTCAGGCGAAACCAAGTGGACAGACCCAAATGTCTCCACTCCCCCACCAGCAGAGCCCTTCCCACAGCATCACCGTCACTGCTGCTTCCTCTTCCCCACTTGTGCTCCATGTGTGTCCCCAGGGAGAGCTCCTGGGCTCCTGCTTGCCCTGGCACACTGGCCACTGTGGGTGTGACTGCTGGAGCCGCTGCTGTTGCTGCACGGACAAGGTCTCCGTGGGAGGCCAATGGGCCGGTGACGGATTTCAGCATGCGAGGCCCGTTAGAGCCGAGCACGGTGAAATTCCTGACAGGCCTGGGACATGGCAATGGTGCATGTTCCCTGCAGAGCCGACGGCAGCCGGCACGGTGTCTTGTTCCCATCTCCCCAGCATGCCCTACTCCCTGGAGAGACCCTGGCACTCAGCAAGTGATGCCAGGAGCAGGGAGGGCTGCTCAGCCCTGCAGACTAGTTATTTTTTTATGATTTGTGTTATTTACCACTTGCCCCAGCTGCTCGCTGCAGGAGCTGCCACCTCCAGAGATCTCTTGCCAGGAGTGGGGTTTTCTGCACCCCACAATTCAGAGCAGGTCCCCAGCACGGGGGTTCCAGCACAGCTGCTGCAGGCCATGCCCCCTCCAGCCATCGCCATGTCTGTGCACTGAGCTGTGCTTTAGACCCAAAACGATGCTCGGATGCTTTCTCCTTGGCTGCTGCCTGCCAGGGACGGGGACAGCAGACACAGACGCGTGGCTATTGCTGCTCCTGTTCTGGGGTCACCTACCCTGCAGAGGGGAGACCTGGCCCCAGCCCACATGGGATATTCCGTCTCTTGGATAAAGTGGTTTTCCAGGTTTGCTAAGTCAGGGCAAGACAGGAGGGTCCCTGCTGGCACCTCCTGGCCCAGGTGGCTCCCGGATGCTGTTTGGGTGGAAGCTGCAGTGGGAATGCTTTCCTGCTCTCTAGTGATGGCCAGCCACACTGCATCCTTCACGGCCACCCTCAGTTTGCACTCCTTGCTGTGTGGCTGCTGGACGCCAGAGCAGACGTGACCTGGATTGTCCCGGAGTGTGGCAGAAACCTGCTGCCAGCTCCACTCCAGAAGGCAACCAGAGCCCAGGCACCTGCTTCATCCCAATTCCGGCCGAATCCCTGGCTGCAAGTGTCTCAGGTTCTCCACCCGTCCAGACCTGTTCCCCTTCGGAACACACCCAGCTGTGGAGGGGAAGAAAGGGGGTGTTGATTCACCTCCTTGGCACAGCAGGTGCAAAGCTACAGCCCAGCTTCGGCCTTGGCTGCCCCTCGCCACCCTTGGCGTGTGCGCTGCCCGTCTGCTGAGCCGCGGCCAGGGAGGGGCAGATTTTGGGAGAAGGCCTCCCTCCCTGATGTCTCATCTGTGGCCTTTAAAGCCAGCCAGAGCCTCCTCCCATGGCTGCCGGGCCCCCCCCCAGGGGACACGGTTCCCGCTCAGCCCTGCCCTGGGCTCGAGAGGCAGCAGCGACCGGCAGCGGGGTGTTCTTGGGGGTCTCCTGGGGCAGCGCGAGCACGCGGCACCTGAGAGCTGCCGGCACTGCTGAGGATTGCTTCCACTCCCGCTCCCCCTTGCTCATGTCGGACACAGCCAGGTTGGTGTGAAAGACCTGTGCGTGGCTCCGCACGGCTCGGAGCGGGCTGGCTGAGCAGCGGACATGCTGCAGGAGGATGTCTCCTACACACCCGTGCGGCAGGACAGCCGCTTGCTCTCCCATCCCTGCCGGGGGAGACCTTCTTAAATTGGGCTGTTCCTCTTCAGACACCAACAGCGGGACCAGCAGTCCAGACCAGCAGCCGGAGGGCTGTGCCTGTATGGGGCTGTATGTGAGTCCTGTGTGAGGCATGCACTCTTTTGGCTCATAGACCTGGGCTGGTGGGTTGCTGTGACCATGGGAGTCATCCGAAACGCTGGCCTCGCAGATGTTTCCATGCTATAATGTGTTCCCAGAGGAAATCTCCTTCTGCTCTGTGTCCAGCTCAGCTCCACCAAAGACGATGAGAAAATGCAGCCCGAGGGTGGGAGCTGAGTCTGGTAGGTCCCTCCAGGCAGCTGGGGCTACGAGATGGAGAGCTGGGGTGGGGGTAAATCCCTGGTACCTCCCAGCCCCCCGGCGCTGCTGGCACTGCAAGGGGCCTGCGAGAAGGCACGTGAGCTCTTTTTGGCACTGTACTGGGATCACCGCTGCCCCTTCGCCAACCCTGACCTCTCCCTGGTCACAGCGTGCCAGGCTGCACTCCACTGCCTTGTCTGCCTCTCCGTCCAGCTTCCTGCAGTAGCATCAGGTCCAGGCTGTCCACGAAGGACACACTGCATCCGGCAACCGGCTCCGAGCGCTGCAGGAGGCTGGCTGGTGCCTGGCACGGAGACAGGAGCATTGTCTGTGGGAAGAGGAAGGTCCTGACCCTTTCCTTTCCCCTGCCCTGCTTCCTGCAGCCTTGAGCCCAGAGGGAGAGGATGGGCGCCAGCAGTGCAGCCCCCCCCACCCCACACACCTGCAAAACAGCAGCGGGTGTGTAATCACCTGCCTTCCTCCTCCTCCTCCTCTTCCTCCCCTGGATCCCAGCACCGCTCCAGGGAGGATGAGCCGGTGAGAAGCCAGCAAGACAGCCCAGGAGCACCGGAGAGATCGGAGGCAATGAATTCAGCTGAATGGCATCCATGAGTCACCAGCGCCGGGAGCAGCGAGCGTGGCCAGCCAGCCGCCGCGCAGAAAAGAGATGCTGAGCGGTGGACTCCTACTTCAGCGACGGTCTTCCCAGGTTTGATGGGAATGACCTGCTTTTAGTGTTGCACGGGAGGACGACGGCACCAGAGGCTGCGCTGGGAGCTGAGCTCAGGCTCCAGGCAGGCTGGACTGGGTGGGTATGCTGCAGGGATTGGTGCGACTCCCCTCCACTGCCAAAGCTTGTTCTCACGGGGGCTCCCACAGCATCTCAAGGAGTGCGGCTGCCCTGCTTCCTGCCCCAAGCCTTCCTTGGAGGTTCCCTTGCTGCTCCCTGGAGGTGGCCACATTTGGGCAACTTGGGGGTGACAGCAGCTTGAGGCAGGAGACCTTGCAGTAACTGGTACCGCCAGTGCTGTGTTTCCAAGCCTCTGTCACGGGGCCATCAAAAATCCTGCTCTTTTCCGCTGCCCACCAGGCTGTCCCACTCTCTTGACAGCTCCCCAGAAGTTGTGCCCTCGGCCCGGCTGGGCTCATCCTGGGCTGCTTCAGCACTGCCAGGGAAAGCCCTCTGCGTTTCCCCCGGCAGGGAGGAAGGGAAAAGGACGTGGAAGAAGGTGCGAGGGTCTGTGCAACAAGGGCGGCTGTTCCAGCCCTGGCACGAGCCCCGGCGCCAGGGTGATAATGTGGAGGAGCCCCTGCACCCTGCAAGTTCTCCCCTGGGTCTGCCCGGTGTCGGTCCAGCTACCGGCACCCTCAACCCCCAAAACCGATTCCCCGCCAGCGAGGCTGTTTCCATGGAAACGGCAGAGTGACTCAGGACTTTGGGACCAGCTGGAAAACACTACTGCGAGCAGCGAACGCCCCAGAGGTGCCGGGGTCTCGGTGCTGGGGGGACGGAGGGAGGGGTGCAGGGACCGGCCCGGGCAGGGCTGCCTGCCTGCCTGCATATGCTCATGCCGGTGCGGAGGGGCACACGGGCACACCCCACACGATGCGAAGCCCACGCCAGGAGTTGTAAGCCAAAAAAGCTCTCTCCTGACACAAGTGTGACTGCAGCACTTGGAAGGTATCGCTGCAGCACGCTCACCGGGGGACACATTCCAAAACGCGCTTCATCACAGACAACCCCTCATCCCTCCCCAGAGGGAGACCCACGCATGCACAGTCACCCGCAGAGTTCCAGCACCAACTTCAACGGCAGCTCAGCCCCACACCCCTGTCC
>NW_010260046.1:21505-22057 GCF_000690775.1 Eurypyga helias
CTGGCCCCAGCGGCCCCGCTCCCCCCCACCTTGTCGCCCAGGTACGGAAATTAAGCCGCAGGATTGCAAAAACCTCAGCCAGGGACCCACTGGCACGGGCCCCGCCGCTTCCCGGCGTCCTCCCACTGAGCAAAGAGTTTCTCTCGTAAACCAACACGTTGTGGCCACCGAGGCAGGGAACATGGGCTCTTGACGGGGTTGAACGACGAGCATCCCACTCGGTCGCTGTGGCTTCAGTGGCTCTGCAAAGCCAGGCAGATGCTGAGCACGCCTGTGGCCCACCCCACTGCTCCCCAAGGGAAAGGGGACCACTGAGAAAAACAGCACCGAGCAGCCCCTCTTTCCCCTCACCACAGGCACTACCTGATTTTGGGTACCACAACAGGCGCGTGAGCAGGGCTGGTCTCTGTCCCCAAGCCTCCCCCAGCAAGGCCCACCGGTGGGGTGGGAGTGAGCCTTCAGCCTCACCTCCTCATCAGCCGTACAGCACTAGAGCTTCCCCACGGTCACAGCTTCGAGTGCGAGCCGGGGACTGCTGCCCGCGCCACCTTC
>NW_010260046.1:22122-22412 GCF_000690775.1 Eurypyga helias
CCGCGTGCGGCACCTCCGGGGGCACTTTTCTATGGGTAAGGCGCAGGATGCCGGTGACCGAAAGCGCTCCTGGCACGACCCTGCTCCCCCACCTCTGCCCAGCCCCTCGGTGTTTCAGAGGGACTGAGAGACCCTTGGCCACCAGATTGCTGCCCGCTTAAAAAAAATCATCGCAGAGCTTTCAACGGGAATTTCAGTTGGCGCCCAGCGCGCACATTTTGAGTTAATTAATCACTATCGAGTCATGCCAACCCCAAGCAGTCCCAAGGTTTTCTTATCACAACATCCAC
>NW_010260047.1:0-5466 GCF_000690775.1 Eurypyga helias
TCGAGAAGGAGGCCAACGGCGTCACGTACCGCGTGCCCGCCCTGCTCTACCTGCCCTGCGTGGCCAAGCTGCTGGCCTTCGCGGAGGAGCGGCTGAGCGCCGACGACGCCCACGCCAACCTGCTGGGGCTGCGCCGCGGGACTGTCTCACGGAGCTACGTCGAAAAAAAGCGGCTGGGGTTGGGGGGACACGTTGGGCTGGGGTCACGGGGACAGGGGGGGGGTTATCCTCCACCACTTGTGCCTAGCACAGCTGAGCTCCCAGAGGCACCAGGACAGGGAGTGGAAACTGGGGGGTGAGGTGGGGTGGATGTCACCCCTCTCCATCCTCTCCGGGCAGTGGGAAGACATGCGTGTGCTGGAGACGGCGACGCTGCGGCACCACCGGTCAATGAATCCCTGCCCACTCTACGACGAGTTCACCGGCACCCTCTTCCTTTTCTTCATCACGGTGCTGGGCAGGACGCCCGAAGCTTACCAGATCATCACCGGCCAAAACGTCACCCGCCTCTGCTGTGTCACCAGCGCCGACCAGGGCCTGAGCTGGAGCACGGCCACGGACCTGACGCAGCAGGTCATTGGCGGCGCCATCAAAGGTAACCGGACAGAGGACGGCGCAGAGGGAGGGGACAGCCCGCTGGACACTTGGGCTTTTGCCTCCTGGAGACACCCGTGGTGTGGCTGGAGGTGGCCTCGGGGCGGGAAGCCCGCAAGCAACAGAGAGATGCGGTGGAAAGGGATCCAGGGAAGAGGAGAGCGGGGACAGTATCTATGTTGCTTGCACTTACACAGTGGGCAGAGGAGATGGAAAGGCCCTGTAGAAATATGGGTGTTCCATCTGGGAAGGCTGTGGAGGGAGCAATGTTGGTGTAATGCCGTGCTCCCCTTGGCATGCCTTAGGAATCCCCATTGTCCCTGGAGCTCTAGGCCTTGTGGGTTCTGGAACTCTAACCCTAATCCTAACAGCTGTGGCCTGAGGCTAAGGTCACTAGTTCCATGTGCGTTCCAGCTGGGAAAGCTGGAGAGAGCAATGTGGGAGGCCAACTGGGCTCTGGGCTCTGCTGGCCTCTGAACCAGCGCCCCTGCAGTCCTCCTTGCCTAGATTGGGGGGTTCTCTGGAAACCCACTTTCGGCATGGCAGGGTCAGTCTTACCCCTACCCCATCTCTGCTCCCCAGACTGGGCTACGTTCGCGCTCGGCCCCGGGCACGGGATCCAGCTGCGGTCCGGTCGGCTGCTGGTGCCAGCCTACAGCTACCACATTGACTGCAAGGAGTGCTTTGGGCAGCTCTGCAAGACCACCCCTCACTCCTTCGCCTTCTACAGCGACAACCACGGCCAGGTCTGGCGCTTCGGCGAGTTCATCCCCAACCTGCAGACCGGCGAGTGCCAGCTGGTCTCAGTGGATGAGGAGGATGGCTCCAACGTCCTTTACTGCAATGCCCGCAGCCCCTTGGGCTTCAGGGTCCAGGCGCTCAGCACGGATGACGGAGCCGTCTTCCACGGGGGACAGCTGGTCCAACGACTGGTCGAGCCACCCCATGGCTGTCACGGCAGCGTCATTGGCTTCCCTGCACCTTTTGTGTATGTCCCTGCTGCCCCCCAGGACCCCGTGATGCCCCTCCGGGACTCAGCTCACCGGCTGCTCCCCAGGATGCTCCCCGGATTTCGTTACCTGCCCACCCACTTGGCAGTGGGTGATGAGCTGCTCGCCGTTGCCACTGGCAACCACCCTGAGCCAGCTGAGTCCAAGGAGGGCTGTCCTACAACCGGGCACCACAGCCATGCCCGCAGCATCACTTCAGTCGGAGGGCACCCTGCGGTGACCCCCAGCCCCACTCCCTTCTTCCAAGCACCGACGTGGGTCCTCTACTCCCATCCCACCAGCTCCATGTCCCGGGTCAACATGGGAGTCCACCTGAGCACCTTCCCCAGGGATGTGGAGAGCTGGACCGAGCCGTGGGTCATCTACGAGGGCCCAAGCGCTTATTCGGACCTGGCTTACATGGAGCTGCCCTACAACGAGGCCTCCATCTCCGGTGGCCCGGCCATCGCTTTCGCCTGCCTCTACGAGAACGGGACGCGGTCGCCCTACGAGCAGATCTCCTTCAGCATGTTCACGCTGCACGACGTGCTCCAGAACATCCCCCTGACAGCCACTGCTCCACCGCGGCACGGGGGCCCTCCGCGCCGTGGGAAGCGGAGGCGAAGGAGCTGCCTTGTCTCCTAGTGACTCCCAGATCAGCTCCTGCCAGACCCCAGGTCACCAACCCAGAGCTGGTGCACCGGGATGCCGACAGCCTGGGGTCCTGCCACTGGCCAGCACGGCCACATCACACAGAAGGCACACGCTACCGTCCCCAAACTGGGTTTTATCTCATTTTTATTGCTATTTTTTTAATTACCTAGCCAGGTGGGCATGGAGTCTTGTGCCACCAGCCCAGCCCCAGGCTCCTTGCTGAGCTCATGAGCCATCCTGTGAAATGCGTCCTGGGGGGGCAACTGCAGCTGCGAGAAGGCGGCTGCGGGCACCCCGTGCCACCCACGGGGATACGATGTTCCGTCTGTGCATTAGGAGGTACTACAACCCTGCTCCAAGGGCTTTCCTCCCATGGTCATAAACATCCACATTCCCTTTTTTATGGCTCCTTTTCAACGATCCTGTTCCAGCCCATCCTTTTTTTCTCAGCAGTCTCTCCCAGTTGCTGTTTAATCTGGCTGATTGCTTCTCTGTTTATTAAGCTACCACAAACGTCGTTACTTTCTTGTGAACCTTACCGGTTTTGGGGCAAACATCCTCCCAGCACGGGCAGGTTCAGGCCTGCAACCACACTCAGTCCCTGCATCCCCACACCGGGACGGGGGATGCGCTGAAGCTGGTGAGACCTGATGTGAGCGCGGCAGTGGGAGCTGCGATGGGTCCACGGCCGGTGGGGGGGAGCGGCTGCTCCTAACATTTGCTGCACGTGTGTGGGGGGGAGCTCTGGGGGATACATCTCATTTCCAGCACTACTTCCTTCAGCACGACTCCATCCGCATCCCCACGCCCCAGCCAGAGCCCAGCTCGGCTCCTCTGGTGTCCTGTGTCCCTCCTGCCCTGTGCAGGAGACGAACTCCCCCCCAAGCTGCCCTAAATAGAGACTGGCTAACAAAAACAAGTTAACATTCCAGCTCTTCTCTCTGCAACTACTGCCCTGTCACATTTGGCACTCAGGTAGGTGGAGGCTGACGAGGAGCAGCCAGAGAAGCTGCTGGGCTCGTGCTAGGATGCCAGGAGCCAGGCCCTCACCTCCATCGCTCACCGGGCTGGTCTCCAACCCCGAACGGCTGGCAGACCCAAGGGCGTCCGCTCCAGGGTGGAGGAAGAGGTATTGCCCGGGCAGAGGGCTCTGCCCTCTTCACGCCGACCCCACGCACGTCGCTTCCACGTCTCGTGCTCTGTCCCTGTGAGGGAGTCCGCCTGTCTTGCACCGGGCTGGTACCCCAGCTTGTGCCGTATCCCGCCACTGGCCGAGGCACACAGGGGCATGACGCCTCCTCCGAACGCCAGCCTCCCGGCAGGTCCCTACTTCCCCTCGCAAAAGCCGCAGAGGCACCCGAGGCAGCCGTTGAGGATTTGGAGGGAGGCCAGCACCATCTCGGTGGCACTGATGAGCAGCAGGAGGGAGAAGAGGACGACGTTCCAGGACACGATGCCTGCTGGCTCCAGGCAGATGCTCCAGCCGCGAGGGTCATACAGGTAGCTATCTGCCCTGTGCAATGGGGAGAGGAGGAGATGCAAGAGATGCCTTGAAGCGGGTCAGGAATCGCTTCCCAAAACCGAGGTGTGTCCCAGACACCCTGTCCTTCACCCCGAGGATGAGCAGGGAGATGAGGGTGGGAAACACACAACGTAGAAAGCCGTGGAGACAAGGACCTCTTGAGCTCCTGGGGTCTTGCATCACCACCAGCAAGCTCATCCACCCCACCGACTTAATTAGCCACAGGCTGACGAGGCAGCACCAGCAATTCCACCCTGCTGCCTCACCTGGCGTCAGGCTCCTGGCCGCTGGCATCCAGGAAGGGGTAACCCCAGAGGGTGCCGTGCCCGGTGCCATGCTCGGTGGCATTGTAGAAGCAGAGGGGTCCGTCGGTCAAACCCAGCCCGGAGAAGACGAAGCAGGCGGCGGCACCCAGGAGAGCCAGCTTGGAGAGCACGGCAGAGATGAAAGCCTGTGGGCAGCAGGGGGGGAAATCAAAAATCAGGTGGGCTCCAAAACGTGGCTGCACGTTATCGGCAGAGTTTGATAAGGGGGCAAAACTCCCCTCCCCCTCACTCCTCAGGGAGCTGGGCAGGGAGTGGGGATGAGCAGGGACAGGCAGGGATCTGCCATGTAGAGCCTGGTGGGCAGAGCCTGTGCCAGCACACACAGGGAGCCCTGTCCTTGGGGGGGTTTGCACCACGGGAGAGGGTGCACCTGGCCATATCCCACTGTGGGGCCATGGGAGAGGGGGCACCCTGCCATATCCCACTGCGGGGCCATGGGAGAGAGGGATCTGTGCGATATCCCACTGCAGGGCCACCGGAGAGGCGGCTCCCACCCTGGGGCCACCAGCTTAGGACCGCTTTGGCAGAGGGATCCCAGCACGGCCTTACGTTGCAACGGGTGCCACAGTCAGAGCAGCCGGTGCATCGCCACCCCACTGCCGTGATGTGGGTCGCTGCCAGCAGCACCTGTGGGAAGGAAAAGATAGCTGGGGGACGAAAGGGAGGCACCTGCCCCATCCCTTCGTCCCTGCTCTACAGACGTGAGGAAGGACAAGGAGCAAACGGCGGTACTCACGGTGATGCCACCTCCCCAGACACCCGGCACGGTCTTGGCATGCTTGCTGATGTGCCCCTCCACCAGGTATGTCAATGCCCCGCCGGGGAAGAGCAGGAGGATGTTGGCTGCCACAGAGAGCGTGCCCAGCACCAGCAGGCAGGGACCCACAATCCGGCTGCACTTCCCCACGCACATGGCTACGCTGCAGGGAGATGGAGAGGAAGAGAGGAGGGGGCTGTCTTCGGCCCCGCAATGACCCCACGGCTCCTTCACCCCCAGCCCATCTCACAGCCTCACAGGAGTTTGCTGGCTCATGCTTTTGGGTCCCACCTACCCCACTGGCATTGCTCTCACTCGAGAGCAATTCCCAATGCCAATCCTATTTCCCCCATGTCATCTGATTAATTAAATAGTAAAAATAAACTCAATGTTAATACTGATCTACTGTCACTGAACAGTTTTCTTGAGGCTGAGCTATTTTATCATAGAAGGAGAAATCCAACTTCAGACCTGCTAATTCTTCTTTGCCAAACGGGCAGGGGAGTTTAAGACAAGGGCAGGTCCCACACCGAGCCTTGGGACCCATGCGATACACAGGGTCGGCTCCTCCAAAACATTACTGCAGGAAGGAGACCAACGATAGACTCACAGAAGGGTTTGGGT
>NW_010260048.1:0-1062 GCF_000690775.1 Eurypyga helias
CAGCAAATGGGAGAGAGGAAAAAACCTGGAGCAGTAAGAAAAGGTGCTCTCCGGTACAAAAAAGCAAGAACTTTCGTCTGAAAAATGACACGCGACGCAGAGTCCGGAGGGTGGAAACAAACCGCATCTGAGATACCTTAACGTGTCCAGCCTTGAACCCCAGGGAGCCGGGGAGGGGGGTGACGGAAAGAGAAAACTAATTATAGTCTGAAATATCTTAAGGCTATAAAGATCTGGGTATAAACTTGTTTGCTTTTAGGGGAAGAAGAAAAAAAAAAAATCCACCAAAGCAGACACAAGCCACATTCAAAACAAATGCAAACGAAACACAGGGAGACTTTTAACTGCGAAAAATCAATTAGCATTTGGAATAACAAGCACGTTTGGAACCATTTCTGAGGCTTGGCTTGTCCGTACCACCGAACAAAACTGCGACCAGTCCACTTTGGTGGAATTGCTTTCAAGCCAAGATTAAATAAAGCGTTTTACAGTCTGAAGCCCATTACACTAGAATTTGAGAAACAAAACACTCGTGGTTAGGAAGCACTGTCTGAAAACCATCGCTTTTAAACACCTAATCCTTCCCTATTTCCCCACACTTTGCGCTTTACTCTCATGAAGAGTAGAAATCTGGTGGATTTTTGCTGCCTTTGTTACTAATTTGTGCTCTTGGTTGTTCTTCAGTAACTGAAAAAAAAAAAAACCCAGAACGTGCTGCCCCAGAAAGTTTCGGCTCCGGCAGTATCAGGGCTGAGGATTCCCAGGCGAGCCTATGCTGTAGCCTCTGCTGTGCCCTGTCTCTTCACTTATTAGTGAGAAGAAGTTAGAGTGAGGTTGTGTGCTTAAAGGCTCCTTCGCACAGAGACAAAGAGCAGAGATGCATGTCAGGCAGAGGAACCCCAGTAACCCAAATGAAAAGTGAGCCCTCAGACTGGCTGCTCCCAGGGCTGTCAGACACACAAGCAGCCCAGTGGGCTGGGGGCAAGAGCCAGCCGGAGGAGTCTGCAGGCCAGGCTCTCTCCAGATCACCCTGCAGACTGAAGGAATCATAGAATCACAGAA
>NW_010260049.1:0-480 GCF_000690775.1 Eurypyga helias
CGGGGGCTTTGCAATGGGGACCAGGGGCTGCACCAGCACTGGATAAAAACAGCCCAAAACTTCAGAAAACTTGAAAATCATCCAAAAAATAGAAGAAAAGAGCATCAGCAGCTCCATCGCCACCGTTTGCCCCCACGGTCATCACCGAGCCCGGGAGGGGCTCCTGCTCCGCCAGTGCCCCTTCCCCACCTTCCGCATCCCCGTGGAGCCCCCGCACCTGGGAAGCGATGCGGGGAGCACCGAGATGGCCGAGCCTGGATGGAAAAAGGGGATCCAGCCACAATGCCCACCCTGGCACATCCCAAACTTCTGCAGGACCCCCCGGCCCCATGACCCTGCGTGCAGCCCAGCTCATCCAGCACTTGGCTGGCTCCGGCCTGCCTTAATTAATATTTTTAATTACAAAACCAATATGCTGACCAGCTCTGCTCACCGGGCGTGTGAGAGGCAGGAATGTTCCAGAGCTGACATTAGGGATCA
>NW_010260049.1:525-2089 GCF_000690775.1 Eurypyga helias
GGGGAGCGGCTGTGTAAAACTAGGAGGGAAGGAAGCGGGTGCCGAGGAGAAGCTGCATAATGGGAGTGGAGTCAAACCCTCACTGGGGCACGGGGAAAATCACGCCCAGCCCTTCCTCGCCATCCGTGGCACCTTCCTCCCCATTGCCTCCGTGAGCTTCACGCGCTGCCCTGCCCGTGGACCCGCGGGCAGGGCTGGATACGGCCCCGCTCCGCACAGCCAGCGATACCAGCGTTAATGTTTAATCCTCTCCGAGCAGCTCATCCCTGGTTAAGCATCCAGCAACCCGTCCCTGGGCAGAGGGAAATGGCATTTACCACCAGCTGCTTCTGCTGACATTTGGCTGTTCAAACAAGGCCCAGGGAAAACAAAAAGCTACAGTGGAACGTTGGAATGTTTAATAAGATCCAGGCGAGCCCTGCGAGCGCTTGGGATAAAGATGGGATTTCAATAAAAAGGCTTCTCTGTCATCAAATTAATGGGTCCGTGTGGCCCACGCAGCCCCCAGCCCTGGCAGCAGCCTCGGCGGGCGCCAAAGCCGGTGCCCACACAAACTGTTCCCCAAGCATCCTCATTCTCAGCCGGGATTTTGCTCACAAACAGGGGCCTGGGAGATGCGTGCGGGCACCACTCTCGTGTCCCAGCGCAGGTACGGGAGCTGCCACCTCCCTGGCCGCTCGCCGGGGATGCCGCTCCAGGCACCAACGCCCTGTTTCCTCCTCGGGGTGATGGAAAGCCAGCAACCACCCTGGACCCGGTGAGACGGCACCGCTGCCGCTCAGGAAGGCGATGGGGCTGGGCTTACACACAGGGAAAACGCTTCAGAGCCGCGTTGCTGCTGCTGGAGAGGGCAGGAGGCCCACGGAGCCAGGGACGGAGGCGCAGCTGAATGGTGCACTAGAGGAGCATTTTCCCCGCTGGAAAACACTATCCATCCAGCCTTGCTTTGGAGGAAAAACCAGCAAAAAGCCGACCCCTTCCCAACCCGGGCAGGCACGCGTAGCCCTCTCCTCTGAGACAGGAACAGCGCGAGCAGCCACAAAAGCCAGAGCAGGTCCCCGCTGCCCGTTACGGCGGCACGAGGTGCTCCCTGCCCTTCACCTCCCACCCGAGGCGAGCTGCTCGGCCAGTGGCTCGGAGACACAAACTCAACCAGATGAGCTCTTAAAATATTTACTGTCCTACAGGCTGAAGCCAGGGAGTGTCAGGACGTCTTTCAACATTTGCACTTCCCCGCTGCAGAACTCCACCTCGGTTGGACAGGCTGAGACGCCGAGAGCTTGGCATTTAAACAGCTCCTGCTGTTTTGGGAAAAGATTAGTGAAGGTTGGGAGCAGCTATTTAACATTCCGGAAGCGCAACGCTGACATGGGCGTTATCAATCAACTCCAGGCAGATGGTAAATGTATCCCCTTTCACCACAAACTGAGCAGCAAACAGTCAAATCCATCACCAAGACAACGTGTTTAAATCCACTTCTATTTTTCCATTCACACCGGTTTTAACAAACTGCTAAGTAAGGAAAATCACTATTTTCAGACAAGCCGCTGGGAGCCGGTCCTGC
>NW_010260049.1:2114-2388 GCF_000690775.1 Eurypyga helias
ACAGGGCGGTGTGGCCCCGGCCCTGCCGCCCTGCCCGGCGGTGGGAGAGGCGCTCCCCGCACGTCCCTCGCGCTGGGACTGTTCACCGCCGGGAGAGACGCGGCATCCCGGACACGGCCGAGGAGGCACCAACTCCCCATCGCCCGATTTAAGGGCACCAGGGTGGGAAGCAGCACTGGAGGCACGAAGTGGCGGAGAGAGAGGTGACTCAGTCCCAGTTTTGGGGGGAATTCTGGGAGGGTTTGCAAGTTTTCAGCGGAAAATGGGAACTGAG
>NW_010260049.1:2400-11486 GCF_000690775.1 Eurypyga helias
GGTTCGCTTCTTGCTGAGGACAACAGAGGAGCTGTTGCCTTTGTTGGGGTGTTCCTTGAGTGACCACTTACTTAAAATAGTTATTAAGCAAAAAAAAAAATACGGCATGAACTCAAAACGAGACGTATCCAGCAGAAATAACCCACAGGAGCGACACACCGCGTGGACTTCACTCGAGCAGACCGGGAATACACAGCCAGGCTCCTCACCCCCAGGCAGCAAACGCGTTACCCTTGCCGAAAGCACGTTTTCTGCCTCACCTGGACTACAAACCTCCTGAAATTCCCTAAAAGGAGACCACTCGAGCTCACCGCGGCTCACCCGCGCCCGGGGCGGAAGGTACCGACTGCCGCAAGGAAAAACGCCCCACGGTTGTCCTCGGATTAAAAAAAAAAAAGGATTTATTTTACAGTCTTATAAAGCAGCTTTACATTAAGCACAAACGTTGATCCGTTTACTTTGTATATAAACATAGTAGAACCTTTCCCTCTGCAAAAAAGTCATCGTCTCGCTGTATATAAAACTAACGTGTGCACATTGTGCTTCAACTGCAAAGTCTGTACAGCTCTACAAAGGCCCGCCCGTCGCCAGAGCAGCCTGTAAACAATTTATTGCATATTCAACACATGGTGTACGTCCCACATGTAACAACAAAAAGGTAGGAAAAGTACCCAAAGGACAAAGACAAGGTGAAAGAAAATAGCAGCTTTCAGTGAACGTCTGGCACGAGGGCCGTGAAAGCAGGGCTGGGAGGGTTGTGCTTGCGTGTCAGCGGCTGGCGTGCGCCCGCACGGCGCTTCCGACGGAGACCGCGCGCGGGAAGCCCCTTGAGGCGAGCCCCTTGGAAAGATCGAACGGATCTTAGGGACTGAGATCTTTGTCAGTTTGAAGACGGGAAACGAATGAGCCAACCCCGACGGAAGCGAAGTGGGTGACGTTACGGGCCCCCCACGTCCAATAATCCTCTTGCACTGCACAACTCAACCCCAAGAGTAAGGGGAGAAACCCCCGCGCCCACGCCCCCCGGTCCCGTGGCGTCTGGCAGTGGGTGGCTCGAGTTGGGCGGGTGCTAAGGCCAACCATACCGCGACGGCAAGGACGAGGCGGCCTGAGAGGACCGAGGGCGTTGGCATGGCCAAGCGACCCTTCGGAGCTCCCTGTCCAACCGCTGCCGGGACGGCGCTCCCGCAGCACCGAGGGGTCAGCCACCCCGCAATTTCTCTGGCATTAATTAAAGAGGGATTTGTGGCCTCTGTAAGGCACCGGTACGGTCTCACGAGCAGTACCCAGAGTCTCTCTAGATCCTCCACGTCCAACGTGGGCAAAACATGGAGGAAACTTGGAGGAAACACGCAGGAAAAGGGTGTTTCTGTGCCTGCGGTACGGACAGGTGAGACAGGCTGAGAGAGTTGGGGGGTTCAGCCTGGAGAAGGGAAGCTCCGGGGAGACCTTACAGCCCCTTCCAGTGCCTGGGGGGCTACAAGGAAGCTGGGGGTGGCTTTTCCCAAAGGCAGGGAGTGACAGGACAAGGGGTGACGGGTTTAAATGGAAAGAGGGAGATGGGCCATCAGGAAGGAATCCTTCCCACAGAGGGTGGGGAGGCACTGGGACAGGTTCCCAGGGAAGCTGTGGATGCCCCATCCCTGGGAGTGTCCAAGGCCAGGCTGGATGAGGCTTGGAGCAACCTGGGCTATGGAAGGTGTCCCTGCCCATGGCAGCGGGTGGCACTGGGGGGGCTTTGGGGTCCCTTCCAGCCCAAACTGCTCTGTGATCCCATGATTCCGTAGCCAGTCGTGGGTAAAGGAAGCACGCTCTTCTGGGTGTTGTGTGCGTGTGTGTGTGCACATGGACGTAAAAACAAAAAATTCACCTCTGCTACCTTTGGTATTGAGACTTCTTCTGTGACATCCACTTCTCACACTGACACGACCGTAGCACGCGTTTGCAAAGATCAAGTAATTACAAAGTTGTTTCAAACATCTGCGAAAAATAGAAAAAGCATCAAAAAATAGAGAAAAGTGAAAAAAACCCCAACCAAACAAACAAGCAAATCAAGATGCATATTGTCCTTGTGCCCAGCCTTTTTGTGATTTAAAGGAGCTTTGTCCTCAGGATAAGCATCTTAAGCTTAGCCCCCACCTACCCGTACAACACGTGTAGGATCAGTGGAAAAAACACCCACAGCTACCACGCGTCCCGCCACCCCCAACGTACGTCGGGGGCTTTCGGGTCTGGGACTCGCACAGCCAACACTGGCACGACCCCACAGAGCCCATGACCCGGTATTTGCTACGCTACCAAACTCCACATCCCTGCTCCAGTGATGCAACCGGCAGGTTTTACTCTTCTGGCTCAACCAGGATGCTACAGGCTGAGAAGGCGGAGTAACGGTGGGTGTAAAGGATGGATAAAGAGGGAAAAGAAACCATCTGGCTTCTTCCGCCTTACAACAGCCGAGTGGGAGGGTTCGGACGCGTGTGCTGGGGTATTGCACGGGCACCCTCGCTCCACGGCAGAGCCACGAAGGCAGCGCTGGAGACGTAAGCACCCCTTACACCGCGAGTAAGGCGGTAGGCAGCGGTGAAACAGCGTTAAAGCAAAGGTGGAGCTGGAAAACCCTCTGGGGCGATTTCAATTTTTAAAATGCTTGATATAATCAAGCAGGTTACAAATGACAATCACCCCAGGAAAACCTTAATTAATTCCACTTGAATTTCACTCGAGATGAGCTCCGCATCCCACTGGGGAATTCAAGCCGAGTCTCCCAAAGAATGAAGTCGCCAAAGCTTCGCGAAACCTCCCAGGTGTAATTAAAACACAGGACGGAATGCCGGGCTCCAGGACAAGGCTCCAGCTGCCGGGGTGACGGGGCAGCTGGCTCTGTAACGGGAGGGGCACGGTCACGGGCCGCGGGCGGCCGCCAGCCCCGGGTTGTGCTTACGTGACGCGACTTCGAAAAAAAACTTTTCCGTCCGCACGCCTGGGAAGAATCCACGCAGCTAAAGGATCTCCGTACGGAGAACTGGGGGTGGCAGGGGGGAGGAGAAGAAATTAAAGTGTGGTTTTCAACCCAAAAAAAGACTCCCTATTAAAAACAACCCCACTTTTAAAAAGATACACTGTCCACTACCTAGGCTACAGGAAAATACACATTTACGGCGTCACACCACGCTGTTCCAACACACACACACGTAGCTCCAGTTTAAAGGAGGCCACAGACTAACTTCTCAGGCAAGTGCTGGACTTGGGAGACCTGTATGGCTTCTGCAAATAGTTTTCCTATAAAAAGGAAAAAAAAAAAAAACACCCACTCATAGAATGTGACATCGCTACACCACTGTCCCCAAACTCAGGAGCACAAAGGGGTTTTGCTTCGTGCAGACAGTTTCGCCGCGGAGCGCTAAGGACAGGCGACGTTCCCCAGTCCTACCCATCAGACCCAAGTATTTCCCCACTGGAATGCACTGATTTCAGTTTTAAGGATCACTTCTTTGAAACGGTCCATAAAAAAACCGGCAGGATGCCCCCCCCGTGGAGGGAGCCCCTCGGCGAGGCAGCGGGTTTTGGGGGGGGAGCTCTAGTTGTGCTTCGCCCGCCCGCCTCGCAGGTAGCTCTTCCACCTCTTGACGAACTCTCTGAAGACGGGGGACTCGTCTATCGTGCTGAGGAGCTGGAGCTGGTTGATGTGGGTGGTGTGATAGTCCCAACGGGCCAGGTTGGGAGCGGTGCCGAGCATGAAGTGCCGAAGGTCGTAGATGGTCCCTGAGCCGGTGTCGTAGAGGGGAAGCATGGCCTTGAGGGACTCCATGCCCCGCTCGTAGAGCGCCCGCGCCTCCTTCCCCAGCTTCTCCCCGGCTGTTTCTTTTAAGTCATACAGCCCGATCAAGGAGTACATGAAGCCGTTGAGCACGAAGGAGCTGGGCGAGGTCGGGTACTCCTCGTACCAGTCGTGCCGGTTCATGAAGACGGCTTTCACCCCGCGCTGCTCCGACAGCAGCTTGTAGGGCGCGGTGGCCCGCAGAGCCGAGCTGAGGAACGCGTGGTCCTTCGTTAGCAGGTACGCCCGCACCAGCGTCGAGATGGCCTGTCCCTGTGCCATGGCCGAGTACCAGCCCGGGTCCAAGGACTTAAATCCTTCCCCCAGCTTCCTCGTCACCATGATGGGCCACCCGCCCCGCTCGTCCTGGTTCCTCACCAGCCAGTTGCTGGCAGCAAAAAAAGCTGCCATGTGCGCGGTGGCCGAGATGGTGACGTTATCGAGGAAGCCTCTTCCCTTGGCCACCAGCCTCACCACTCTCTTGGGCATGATTTTGGTCTGCTTCACGGCTTTCGTGTTCGAGAGGCCCACGCCTTTCCGCAGGTCGGTCACCAGGTCCCTGGTGAGGGTGCTCCAGCTAGTCCTGGGGCCGATGCCGTAGTAGATGTCTCGGTCCTTGAAGGCGATGAGCTGGGCGTTGGAGACGTAGTGCACGGTGAAGAGCTGGTTCTTCTCCGTCGTCTCCAGGACCACGGAGATGCTCCCGTTGGTGACGAATTTGAGATCGAAAGAAATAATAAAGTCCCGGGTGTTCCCAAGCTGCAGAGACACCCCCTCGGTAGTTTCTGCAAAACAAACAAAAGCGGCGTTCAGTGGTCACGCACTCACTTCTCCAACGCGGTTACGCTAGGGAGCACAGCTTCCCGAGGGAAGCCCTCTCAGCGGGCGGGATCCAAAAGCTTTTAGGGCAGCCCATCAATAATTCAATCGCTCTGTCTGCGTGCTATCATGTATTATTTAATTAAGGATGAAAGCAAATCCGGGAGCGAAGGCCGCCTCCCACCGCACCCGGGAGAACTCGTTGGCGTCTCACAGGAAAGCGCTGCAGCACTTGGCGGCGGCGAAGTGCCAGGGGCTTCCATCGATGGTTTTATGGGATGCTTCCGGTACCTGATGGACAGAGGAGGAGTGCAACGGACACCGGCGGGGTCTGGGGTAAGGGAGTGGGTCACCAACGGGGGGGTCGTACTGCTTAAGGCAGGACGGGGCAGAGCCGGACAGGACGGGGCGCAGCAGCCAACCCGCAAGCGTGTACACGCTGCGCGATTTTCCTCTTCTGTAATTCGAAACATAAACCAACAACTGCCCTTTGGTTCCAAATCCGAAATTCCGCTGGGCGGAAAAGACACCGAACGGGCGGCGCCGGTCGAGCAGTCGCATTTCTGCGTAACGCGTCGCTTCCAGCAAAACCCCCGTAGCCAGGAGTGCCGAGGACAAAAGCCCCCCAAGCCGGGAGCGCCGAGACGCAGGTATTTAGGATCCCCCTGGGACTAAGACTTAAATCTGCGCCTTTCTGATTTCCCTACCCAACGGTTCCAAAAAGCTGATTAGTTTAACGGGGAGAAAAAAAAGAATACAGAAAGACTAACGTCTTTCAGTATTTATTACCTTCTCCATGGGCAAAACTCAGTTTAATTAAAAAAATAATTAGAGCAAGCTCCTAGGCAATGCCACATAACAAAACCCAGTGTTCTCACGCAGGCTGGATTTGAAAATGTAAAATCAACTCCTCCCCCAAAAACCTGTACATGAGATCAAAGGGCTAATCAGTTGCTAAGGCTGCGTGCAAATCCCGTGGCTCCCAAGGTGCAGGGGGCTGATAAACACCTAAAGCCAGTCATCCCAGATTAACGGCTTCCCAAAGAGCAAACTTCTGCCACGCGGGGCAACCCACGAACACTTCCACGTGTAACCAGCTGCTTCTGCACAGCAGCGGCTTTTTCCCATCCCCAAATTCCCCTCTGGCCTTTTGCAAGGTCCTGTCATACCAGCCCTACTGATATTTGACCGAATGTCCCATTTTCCTGATCTTTCAGAGTAAAAGCTTCGCTCCTGTGAGTTCTGCAGATCAGCATCTGCTCGGGGAAGATCCCAAGCGCTTTGTTACACAACATGTGGCTCCTGTGAAAAAATCTAATTACAAAAACCTCACTCACAATCCCTGTCAAGGAGGTTTTATGGTTCCTTGTACATAAACACTTGTGTGATAACGAGCGGAATTATAACGGAGGGCGGGGGGAATATTCAAGGGTTTTAAGAAGTGAAGGAGAACTAAAGGCTGCCATGGCCTCCAGCGCCGATAAATCCATTACTTAAGGCCATTCCAGAGGAGTGGATGCACAGCACGGCCTTCCAGCCCCGCAGATTACTCTGCCATCAATAAAGGATGAGGAGCGAATACGTAACAGCTCTTTTAGCCTTTCCTCCCCCCGTATTTATCCACTACAAAGACACTAGAGTGTTCGACAATTTCTTCCCTGGAGACCCCGGCCTAAGGTGCCAACTGCAAATTACTTCATTGTCTTTTTAAGTAATGGACTCATTAATTCTAATGGGTATTGATTGAGGAAAAATACATTACGTCCTTATTAATGAGCCTGTCCTGGCACGAAGGAAACTCTTGCATGAAATAATGATTTTCCCTGCTAAGTAGGAAACAGAACAGGGTGAACTGAAGGCAACAAGATGCCTGTTGCACGTCTGCAGGTGAAGGAAAAAAAGCAGCCCTGGATCCTTGCCCCCCTCCAGCCTCTGCAAATGCCTCTGCAGCAGGAGGGCAGCCGCTCCCTCTCGCTCCCTGGGTTAGCCAGAACGGAGATCTCCAATTTTACAAACCCAGTTGCATCCCAACGAAGAGAGACCCCGGGTCCAAGCGGAGAGCTGCACGTGCTCCGCTCGCTCCGGGCTGAAAATAGACCTTCATCCATCATCTGCCAGCAGCTGCTTCTCACACGTCAGCGCTACTTCCCAGGCTTCACGACTGGTTCCTTTTTATTTTTTTTGCTTCTATTTTGAGACAGAAGCTGAAAAGCTCAGGAACTGTGACTGTAGCCCCTCATCACCCCCCATCCACACAGCCCCTCGGGCGTTTTTATCAAACTAATGTTGAAAGAGCAGCGATGGAGAGAAAACAGAGGGAAAGAAAGACTCCAGAGGTACAGAAACAAGATGACGTGCTCAGGTGAGACCTTAAGGGTGAGAAGTCACGCAGGATAAATCACATCAACCATTAGATTAATTAAAAAACATTAGAGGGCTGGAGCCCCTCTGCCATGGGGACAGGCTGGGAGAGTTGGGGGGTTCAGCCTGGAGAAGAGAAACTCCCGGGAGACCTCAGAGCCCCTTCCAGTGCCTGGGGGGCTACAAAAAAGCTGGGGGGGCTTTTCCCAAGGGCAGGGAGTGACAGGACAAGGGGTGATGGGTTTAAACGTAAAGAGGGAGGTTGAGATGGTACAACAGTAATGAATTCTTCCCGCAGAGGGTGGGAGCACTGGGACAGGTTGCCCAGAGAAGCTGTGGATGCCCCATCCCTGGGAGTGTCCAAGGCCAGGCTGGATGAGGCTTGGAGCAATCTGGGCTATGGAAGGTGTCCCTGCCCATGGCAGGGGGGTTGGAACTAGATGATCTTTAAGGCCCCTTCCAACCCAAACCATTCCATGATCTGTGAATCCCAACAAGTTAAAGCTCCCGATACCATAACCGACGTGGCTTAGCTGCCACGCATTTAGGACAACCCACCTGGCGCCACAAACTGTTTGACGTTAGTGAACCTGGCTTTGTCGGACACCGTGGACAGAGAGCAGCCTTTCGGCACCGTCCACTCCCCGGACCTGCCGGTCTTGTCCTTCTCTTCGGCCGTCTCGTAGACCTCGACGTGGGGTGGTTTCTCCGTCAGGTTTTTGCTGTAGTGACTTAGCCCGTACTGTGCAATCTGGATGGGGTAGAAATAGCCCTGAGGGCCCCACTGCGTGGACAAGGGCACACCTATGAGAGGAAGAAGATGAGTATTTTATGGGCACGTTTTCACACATACCAAGTGTTTGCAGCCCTGCACACTCCTCCTCCTCGCCCCATCCCTCCTCTACTTCCAGTAAACGGTGTTTCTAGGCTTCACCCTTACTTAGAGGTGAGGAAAGTCCTGTCCAAGGAGTGAGTCACTCCCATTTACACCCAGATCCACGACTTGACAAACGTTAGCTGATTTGAGTGGCAGAGAAGTCCTTATCATGGTCTTCCATACATTCCCATTTAATTGTTGACTGAAGCATCGCATTTATTTTAAAATACATTTAAAATGCCCTAACAGATTCACCCCCCCCAACCCCAGAGACCACTAAATCTCCAAACGATGTTCCATCTAACACAATCCCTTTAACGCCACATAAATCTTTGCAAATAGCGTGTACGTTGCTACTGGATTTTGGTAAGAGTTATTTGATGCTGAAAGAGCAATTTACCCAGCATCAACAAATCTGCTCCAATTACCCTGGCTTCCCCAAAGAGCGTTACCAGGGCCGTCTGAAGTGATGCCTGCGGAAGACCACCCAGGCTCTCCATGGGTCCGGTGGAATACACCCCAAATCCTTCACCCCAAAGCTTTCACCCCAAAGCTGTCCCTTGTCTGCAGAGCTACTGCCCCGGCCCAGCTGCCCTGGGAATAACCCTCTGCACGCGCTCCCTGTCCCAAAAGCCAACCGCCTCACAGAAGAGCTCCCTTTGTCTCAGGTTATAGGGTGATTTTAGATTTAAAAGTCCACACCGACCAGAAGGAACCACCTCTCTGGGGGATTCAGAGCTGGAAGACGATGGAAAACGTGTCCTGCAGCCGGACGCACTGCACTTCACAAGCAAAACCCATCGAACAAGCTCAGGCAAGGACACAGAGCTGTGCTCCATGGAAAACTTCCAGCCTTAAGCTGGAACTTGGGCTCCGTCATGGAGCTGCACCGATGGAAAGCCCTGCCCGGCTCCGGGCTCTTCACCAGCTCCCAGGAGCCCCAGCCTCGGGGTTTGGGTAGAAAAACCCTCATCCTGTGAAATGCCCGCTGCGAGGGCACCTGAAACAAACTGTGGGGGAGGCTGTTTTATACCCACACCCCCGTAAGCAAACGCAGGGTGCTTAACGTATGGAAATGGGATTCTCCTTGCTTCCGGAATTTCACTTGGAAGAAATTCCCAACCTCTAAATACGAATCCAAAGTGGGAATTGTGACCCTCTCGCAGGAAACCAAGGATATTTAGTACTGTGTACCTTCGCAGGCACGTAGGG
>NW_010260049.1:11503-13935 GCF_000690775.1 Eurypyga helias
CAAGCAAGTTGGCATTTGCACCGTTTCCCCCCCGGCGATGTCAAGCTCAGAAACCAATTTCTTCTGAAGTGTGGTACAATGAAAAGATTACTTAAACGGAACGTAAAAGGATACATTTTCATACCTATTTCGGTGCTTTGTGTCACTAATAAATATTACTGCTGGAGAGGGGATGGCTTACTGCTGCCTAAAGTGAAAACCATCACGGGAAGTATTTAAATAGCGTGTATTATCTCAGCTCCTGGAAGCCAGCTCGCTTATTAATGCTAAACATTCTCAGTTACGGGCGCATTCACTGAGACTGAAAGACGCAAAAAGAGAAATCTGTTGTGAGAGCTTGGCTTGAAATTTATACGAGATGGCAGATTAAATTCTCCAGGTCATGGGACATGACAGCACGTTAACCTTGCAGAGAGAGAGAAGGTGAAAATATAACACGAGTGGGTTTTCATCACGCAGCAATGGGAGCATCTCTAGGGCTGGAATGAGACTTTCAATATTAAACCCCTTTCCCTGCAAACTACACCTATTTCTCTTCTCCAACCTGGTTGCTGGATGCCAGTAACTCTACGGCCCTTTACAACACCCAGGCTCGGGCCCCACGTTTCCTAACAGCAGCTCCTAAATCCTCTGCTGCAGAGACAGCAAGGTTTACAGATAAATAACCACGCTGCCGAGCGTTCGACTCGCTGGGCTCTCGAGGTGTAAGTAGAGAGCAGCTGTGTGCAGCACCTCCTGCACATCTGGCAAGGCAAGAGCCTACCGAAACCATCCTGATCCTCAATTGCTTCTTACCGAATTTCAGCTTTTTGCTGAAAAAAACCCTGGCGGGGCTCCAAGACCTACATCCAAGCCCACCCCCCGCCAACAACAGCATCCCCCACGGCAATTATTCACATTCACAAGCCGTGTTTCCTTTCTAATTGCTACAGTCTGCTGATGAAAGCCACCTCCTCAGCCTCTCACAGCAGACGTAAACCCTGAGCAGGGCAATGCTCACACGTAGCGGATGCGTAACTACCAGGATGCGTTCGCACCTTAGGGAGAGCTTGAGCCCCGTTTCCCTTCCTCGGCAGTTTGAGTGTTAAAAAACACCGAAAAATGCGAGAGTCACCTTAAAAAAAAGCCAAGCACAACTGACATACCCGATGGGTTTGTTTACATCAACCCTTCACGCGTGACAGGCCGGCTTCCTGCAGCACCGTTACGCGGGAAGAGCTCGTATCCACACGGCAGAGCATCACCGACCACCAAGATGCATGGAAATGAATGGCTTCTATTCCTTAAGTGAAAGCTTTATAAAGGGATCACAGTGTCACATTCATAACAGCTTTATAAAGCCATTAATTTTTTAATATGAAGCTCGACAAGAACTTTCTGCCATCCGATCCTTGCCAGGACGCAGGGAGACCTTGCGTACTAATTACCCGCTGCACGCTTTAGCGGTAGCGCAAATTGGAGAGGTTTTATCGTAGATTAATACTATCCAGGGACGCTTCCATGGCTTTCTGACCCTCCTCACCCCGCTGCGGGCAGCAGCGCCTTTCACAGCACGAGGCCAGAGGATGCCCTGCCCCGGGCCAGCACATCGTGGGATGCCCATGAGCGGCCAAGGCTGTTCCGTGGGAGTGGGCTGCGCCGTCTGGCTCCGAGCGTGGGGCCGTGGCTGTGCCCAGGGGGAAGCAGGAGCTCAGACAGCAGGGCCAGGCTTGGCTTTTCCATTTCATATTTTAAAGGAATTGTGGCTCCCTGACAGACACAAGCGTCAATGCCAAAACCTGACAGCGGCACCCGCAGAGAAGCGTCCTGGCACCTCCGGAGTTTGCTGCCACCAGTAAAACCAGGGATGCAGGACGGGAGCTGGGAAAGCCTGGCAGGAAGCAGAGACTGAGCACCATTCCCCAAACTTTTTTTTTTATATTGAGACTATTGTGACCAAATTGAGATCACTTTGCATCTCAAACGACGGCAGCTAATTTTAAGCAGCATTTCGGCTACTGGAAAAAAGGGAAAACACTTGACACCAACCTTCCACGCCACTTATGCACTTCACTCTGTCACGAACCTCCACGTTGTAGCCCTCGAAGGACATGAAGACCCCGTCGGGGTGGTAAGGTGCTCGCTGTGTGTATACTTTGGAGTAGCTATGAGAGAATTCAAACCTGTCATAACCATCGTACTGAGCAATTTTCCCATAAACCTCAAAGTATTTCTCTACCCAGCTGAACGGCAGGAAGACCTCGTTGCCTTCCCTCCTCCCTTTAACGGTGTGCTCGTCATTGATCAGACAGTCAATCTCCTCGTACTTCAGCCCCAGGGCTTTGTTGCTGTTGTACCCTCCCGCGACTGGGGGGGCTTTTTGCTGCTCCTGGGGTGACGCCTCCTCGCTCTGCTGCCGGGCCGGGTCGCTCTCGGAGGCGGCGGCAGCGGCT